>NC_054507.1:15036310-15203810 GCF_017639515.1 Carcharodon carcharias | reverse complement strand
CAATCGATGATGGTTTCATGATCACCATTACTGAGACTAGCTTTCAATTCCAGATTTTATTAATTGAATTTAAATTCCATCAGCTGCTATGGTGGGATTTGAGCCCATGTCTCCAGAGCATTAGCCTGGGTCTCTGGATTATGAATCCACCTACACCATTGTCTCCCCCTGTATCGGCTACTCTAAACCAGGTCGATTTGATGTGAGACATCGAGGTGAAATGAAGGGTGTAAAAATGGGAACTGACAATTAACAAGACCATGAACTCCTGAGGAAATACACAGGCACTGGTCTCGCTATGGACTGATGAGACTATGGACCAAGGATGAGGTTGTTTAATAATGACAGGTTCCTGTGCCAGTACCGATGTCACTGGGGCTCTTAACCAGGATTTTGGAGTGGAACCCTGTTGTTCCTACAAGGGATGGGTTTGGAGGCTGCTGATGGGGTAGCTGGCTGAAGTTGAAAAATTTTTACATCACCCTCCAGTGCTGTTCCCTTACTGGTCCGATCATGTCCAAATGACAATTGATCTCTTCTGGATTGATTTTTTACAAAATACAGCCTTGTGGGGTCCGCTGGCTATATGGTGTTTGTACAGGGAGTTGACCAAACCAAGCTTGGAGTAGCACCAGCATAGGATAGGAGTATTGTTTCACTGCACAGGCCTGAAGGTACTGTCCACTTGACAGTTACGTACTTGCCCTCAGTCACTTGCTTTTTCTCACAGTAAGGGGCAATGCTCAGTTATGCCATCATTTCTCGATTGGTGTGAAGGCTGTACCAGTTGGATGCCAGTGTGATTTGATGCTACTTGATTAGAAAAAATGAACACCATGCTCTTAAAACAGATTAAATAATCCACAGCCTCCCAATTAGCAGGGACCTATTCCTCTTAATGGGCAAATCCCTTTCATAAACTGGATCTGCTGTAACACTAAATTAACGGCCTGTGCACGATGTGTGTGCAGTCCATTGCTATAAACCTATATTTAAGTTTAAAAGCAGCTTAGAGCTGCTTATTTTGCCCAGGGAGTTTTCTCGACTTGTTCTCTGGAGAGTGGGAATTATTGTATCTGTGTCACAGGTTCCAAATGCAACACCCTATGAAGCTCCTACTGTTCCCAAAAATGTCATTTTAACCCTTTATTTTATTGAGTAAAGCATTCGTGCCACGCTACCAATAACTGATGCTTCAGCCCTTGACCTGGTTAACAAGAGGGGTCCTCTGCTTGATGGCCTGGCCAATCAAGTCCGCAAGTTGAGGCGAGATAGTTCTGACATTCTGAGCAAGGAGGATGTTAGGTACACTGACTCCGTCACCAATACTTATGTACTGAGAGGAAGGTGTGTTGCAACAGATTTTTAAAAATTCATTCATGGGATGTGGCCTTCCCTGGCTGGGCCAGCATTTATTGTCCATCCTTAATTACCCTTGAGAAGGTGGTGGTGAGCTGCCTTCTTGAACTTCTGCAGTCCCTGTGGTGTAGGTACATGCACAGTGCTGTTAGGGAGGGAGTTCCAGGATTTTGACCCAGTGACAGTGAAGGAACGGCAATATATTTCCAAGTCAGGATGGTGAGTGACTTGGAGAGGAACTTCCAGGTGGTGGCGTTCCCATGTGTCTGCTGCCCTTGCCCTTTTAGATGGTAGTGGTCGTGGGTTTGGAAGGTGCTGTCGATGGAGCCTTGGTGAGTTCCTGCAGTGTATCTTGTAGATGGTACACATGCCACTATGTGTCGATGGTGGTGGTAAATGTTTGTGGATGTGGTGCCAATCTGTAAGATGATAGAGGGTGGGTCTCTGTGATGTGTGGTGGACGATGTTTGCCCTTCGGCAGAATGGCTCCCAGCTGGCAATGATCATTTGGAAGGACAAACCTGAATATTTGATGTATGGGGACTGAATTGTCATGAAGCAATAGGCATTCAGCCGAAAGGAGTTGACAAGGATTCAAGTGCACAGATCCTGAGGGGTTTATGTCCAGTCAACAGACTGGCCTTGCAGGGACTCTTGTCCCCACAGATAATCTAGAACTGGTTCAGCACCACCAGTATGGCAACCTTTGGAGGATCAAGTATGTTAAGTGGAGTTAGCAATCTGTTGGAATGAACAGTTCAGAAAGGGATCTACACAAGGATGGAGGCTGCTGTGCTTGGCAGTGGCCTGCAAGCCAACTGCTGTCCTTCTGGTGCGGTTTTTGACATATTGTTAGATACAACATTGCGTCGACGTTGGAGTCCAACAACTCAGTGTCAGGAAGTTGGGCTGTTTATATGAGGACATTCCTAACGGGGGCCCCTTCTGAAACATTTTCAAGTGGTCATCTTTTGGACTGAATGGAATGGTTTACTTAAAAGCACAGCAATGTTTAGACACTGTAAATCAAAATATGATGTTAACACATTTTCATATGTTTCTTTTTTTTAAAAAGCCAGTGGTCCCCTCAATACCACAGTGGGGCAAATGCACTGCCAGATTGTTAAGCTCTCACCATATACTGTAGTTCCTGGGTTCAGTCTCTGGTCTGTGATATATTTGCTGATCTCATCTGGGATAGCAGTTGGAAGAGCTGCAATTGGACTGGGTGACCCTAGACTGGTGGGAGAGGGGCAGCTAGTGATGATCAGCCAGGCTTCCTACCCCTGATCTTGCCCGGTGATTGCTGTTGGAAGGTGCTGATGCCTACTTTTCACCAGGCTTCAGAGATTGCTCCATAAGAGGACGGTCACAACTTCGAAGCCAGCTTAACTGTTCCTTCCTCTGTCACCCCTCCCATGCAACTGCCTTGTTCCTTAATCTTTCTTTACTGGTAAGAGAAGATCCCCTGATGGTGGCAAAAAATTTCAAAACTCGAGGGCAAATGGGTGCAAGCTCATCCATGTTGTTCTTTTGAAACACGTTTCAACCAATTCTCAACTCGTGGACTGGTCAGGAAGGGGCAAGTATTGGAGGCAGGCCCATTACAAATTATGCAGGATTCATTAACGGACTATGCTGTGCTTATGTTACTCCCAAAGTGAGTTTGATCCAGTCGAGGAGTTGTGAGTTACTCAGTTTCGCTGTATTTTTTAAATATTTCAAAAAGGGATATTTATTGTGCATGAATGTGGTACAAGAGTAGCGTTGCCAACCCTGTAGGATTGGCCCAGGGTTAAAGGTGAATCTCCAGGGTATTGTAAGCAGAAACCTGGAAGAAAAATGGATGTTCTTTTCATGATTTTTAAAATTTATTAGTTGTAAAAATATTGGAGGTGGGTAAAAAGGCTGAATGACTGGGCAAGGAGATCGTGTGATGAAACCTCCAGGAATAGATCCAACCGGAGTTAACCTGTGGCTTCTAGCTCCAGGCCCAGGCTTCACTTTTGCTTACCTCACCACCAGGCCTTGTGTGCTTTGAGGAAATTGGAGGAAATGTTTGGAGGCAGTTAAATTGCCAATGAAGGGCCTTGAGCATTGAACCTAATCAGGCAATCGGTGTGTACTGCACATGACCTCACCACCTCTCTGGTCTGGCAGAAAGCACAGCAAGGACAGCAAACTACCTGTATGGAGCAGGATGACAAGATGATTTTTATTGGCATCATCCTTGAGATCATTTTCATTCGCAGAGGAAACTGTAAAATGAGGAGTTAGGGGTTCTCCTTGTTAAAATGTAATTTCTTAACCTCACTGCATTGCAGGTGTGCCTTGAACCTGGGCTTTTAATGAAACCTTTGGGATCATCACCTGGAAGAAACTAAAACTCTACAGTGGCAAGTCTGAGTAGAGGCTGAGAATTAAATTAGATCTTTGTATACCTGCTATTTGAAGGTTTTTATTGCCAGAACATTGCATTATCAAGCTCATTCTTGATTCACATTTTTTCCACCTTCATCTCTCTCCGAGGTTCCTCGATGATGGAGGGGAGTGGGGCGGGAAAATTTTTATTTTATTCATTTATGGAATGTGGGCATCATTGGCAAAGGCAGTATTTATTGCCCATCCCTAATTGCTCTTGAGAAGGTGGTGGTGAGCTGCCTTCTTGAACTGCTGCAGTCCATGTGGTGTAGGTACACCCACAGTGTTGTTAGGGAGGGAGTTCCAGGATTTTGACCCAGCGACAGTGAAGGAACAGTGATATATTTCCAAGTCAGGATGGTGAGTGATTTGGCAGGGAACTTCCAGATGTTGTTATTCCTATGCGTCTGCTGCCCTTGTCCTTCCAGATGGTAGTGGTTGCAGGGTTGGAAAGTGCTGTCGAAGGAGGTTTGGAAAGTTTCTGCAGTGCATCTTGTAGATGGTACACACTGCTGCTTCTGTGCGTTGGTGGTGGAGGGAGTGAATGTTTGTGGATGGGTTGTTGATCAAGCAGGCTGCTTTGTCCTGGATCATATGGAGCTCCTTGGGTGTTGTGGGAGCTGCACTCACCCAGGCAAGTGGAGAGTATTCCATCACATTCCTGACTTGTGCCTTGTAGATGGTGGACAGGCTTTGGGGAGTCAGGAGATGAGTTACTCACTGCAGGATTCCTAGCCTCTGACCTGCTCTTGTAGCCATAGTATTTAAATGGCTGGTCCAGTTCTTCCCAATGGGTGGTGTCAATACAAGAGTATTGCGTTGCCCATTGGGAATTCCATTCCTGGGGCTTCTAGTTTCGTTAAGTGTTTGCCCACACAAGTGAGGGGCAGATTCTTTTGGAGTAACTTTTCCAGCACTACTGTTTGGTCAGTTTTTGAGCTGATGGGAGTTCCTGGAGGTGGGGGGGGAGGGGTGGGGAGAGAAAAACACTGCTGTATTCAATCTGAGTTGTCAGCCTGTCTTCCCATCTTTCTCACATGGCCATTGGCTGAGCTCAGCAACTGCCTCCCTCCTGGCTTCCAGTCACCAGAGCATAAGTGGCCCTTTTGAAGTCCATTCTTTGGTCCAACCCAGCCTCTGTTTCCAGCATGAACATATTTCTTTTGATATTTTTTTTTGTCTTGTTATGCTCATCAAGGCAGACAGGAGATTGGCAGGGCCTAGGGAGAAAACTGTGATTTGGCTAAAAACAAGGCTAGATAATGGAACCTCGTCCAAGCACCCCAACACTCCCAGCTCAGATCCACTGTTGACAGTGAATAAAGTGCCTCCCAGTCTGCCTGAGGAGTGTGTCGTGGCTCCAACACCAACAGGCTACTCTACCCGTTTTTCCCATTTTTGCACACCAGTCAACCCGTGGCTGCGCTTGAGTAACATTACTCGTGTAAGTGCCAGTTTATGGAGCAATGTTGTGCTGTGGGTTGGCAGCGCCCAAGCTCAATTCATGTAGGGCACATGGCGGGAAGAGACTTTAAATGCCATCTGTCGGGCCTCGATTCAAACCCGAGGCTTAGAAGTGAAAGGCCCACCAAGTCAGAGAGCTGCTCGGTCTTCCAAATGGGATCAACTCATACGAGATGCTAAGCACTTTCAGTGGTGTCTTCACCTGTACGCGGTGCTTGAGCAATAAAAGGGGAAGGCCACAAAGACCCCAGTTAGGCTCCACAACTCAGTGTGGGAGTGGAAAGATTGGCATGGGGTCTTGCTGTGCACATGCTAGCTGCCATGTTTTCCGACATTACAGCAGAACCCTCCTGGTAGGTTTTGACCCAAATATGCTCACCACAGTCAATCCGCTGGGTCTTCCAGCAGCTCCACGTCGGTTGCTCATACTCCCTCTATTCTGGAGTGGCTTGAAGTGAGCTAACTCTGGAATCAGGGACGTAGCACAGAGAGAGAAAGAGAGAGGCCAGCCCTGGCAGTGCACAAAATATGTGACAGATAAGTTCAAAGACAACTCCAGAAAGTCTCTGAAGTCCTTTGCTCTTAGAGCAGAGAAGACTGAAAGGAGCTTTGATAAGAGATGTTTAAAGTCACTTAAGGTTTTGATGGAGTAACTGTTCTGTTGAAGGGTCATGAGGACTCGAAACGTCAACTCTTTTCTTCTCCGCCAAAAACTCAGACCTGCTGAGTTTTTCCAGGTAATTCTGTTTTTGTTTTGTAACTAAATAGAAACTGTTTCCAGTTCCAGAAGATGCAGAGTTAAGGAGATTGGCAAAAGAATTGAGGTGTCACGAGGAAAATCTTCTATGCGGTAAATGGTTAGGATTGGAATGCACTGCCTGAAAGGGGTGGTGGAGGCGGACGTACAATGGTTACCTTCAAAAGGGAATTGGATAATACCTGAAGGCGAGAAAGGTTACAGGGTTGTGGGGAAAGCTTGGGGGAGTGGGATTTATCGGGTTGCTCTTTAAAAGAGCTGGGGAGGACTCAATGGGCCAAATGGCCTCATGATCTGTACTATTGTATGATCAGAAGTGACAGTTGATAATGACCTGCTTGAATTCTACATGTTCTTTTTAAGAACAGAAACCCACTGTGGGCAGTGTGTGGTCAGAAAACTGCACAACATACTTTATATTATTAAAAACAAACATGGTTGCCGTCCTTCCTTTGTCGAACATCAGCTGTCATTGATTCCACTGAAACAGAAATGAAAACGGCAAAACTGCCTTGACTTCAGATCCACATTCCTCTTGTGTCTTTCTCTAACTCCTCCCCTACCACCCCCCCCCCCCCCCACCTCACCTCACCTGTCCCTCCAGCCTTTAACCCTTTGAGAATAAAAGGCATTTCTCAGCCTTCAGAAGTGCAACATGGGATTTGAGTGCAGATTATGAACTTGTCGAGTAATAAAAGAGCTCGAGGGAGCGGTGGGGGTGCAGAAGGGTAGGGGGTGGGGGGGTGGGGTCAGATCTGCCGAACTTTTGGAGGCTTAGATTAACTGTGAAAATTGATTTTTTCTTTTGAAATTCTGTACGTCTGGAGTTGACTGTGTCGCTGTGTTAACTGCAGACTGTGTGTAGGTGGAACTCAGCTGGTCTGACACTCAGACTAATGCGTTGTACAGATGGGTTTGTGTAAAGGTCAAGGGAGGGTGGTGTGCAAGTGCAGGGAGAATGTAGCGGCATTTTCCTGCAGCCAGCAAACCAGGCTGCTCGTTTAATGTAGGATTTGTGCCTTTTATATCTCGGGTGTCCACCCTTCTTTGGAGTTGGGGCCCAAATGCTTGCGACAGAGCTGTTTTCTATGCAGAAATGGCCAGACCCCTCACTCCTTCCATCTGCGCTGGAGGGACCCCATCCATTCACTCCAATGGGGGCCAGTGCCCCTACCACTGTACTGTCCAGTCCCCATCCCCATCCCTGTTGGCGCAAAGCCACACCCCTTCCCATTTGTGCATTTTGCTTTCTTCATTCACGGGACGTGGGCATCGCAGACGAGGCCAGCAGTTGTTGCCCTTGAACTGCTTGGCCATTTCAGGGGGCAGTTAAGAGTCGACCTATTACTGTGGGATTGGAGTCACATGTGGGCCAGACCAGGTAAGGACAGCAGATTTCCTTCCCTAAAGGGCAGAGTGAACCAGAGTTTTTACAACAATTGATGATAGTTTCATGGTCACCATCACTGAGACTAGCTTTATATTCCAGATTTATTAATTGAATTTAAATTCCACCAGCTGCCGTGGTCCCCAGATGGTGAGCCTGGGGCCTCTGGATTACTAGTCACCTTTACTGTCTTCATTCCCAATCATCTTATGTAGTTGACTGATGTTGCAATTATGGCTGGCAAGCAGCGTTACTTCCACACACACACACCCACCACCCGCCCACCACCCGCCCCCCCACCCCCCTGACCCCACCCCACCCCATTTGAATTCCTCAGATCATTGCAGCACCTTCTTTGCTAGCCTTGCTGATGTTAGCTGACTTGACAGGGGCCAGGGCCACTGCAGTGGGACTGGAGTCTCTTTTGCAAAAAGGCTTCCCAATTTGCACTGATAGCAAGCATGGCTGCCCCTTCAGGAGTAACTCTTTTGGGTAATTCTGACTACTTGTTAACACACCCTGCTCAACGTTTCCCATTCATTTGAGCCAATTTGCTATTGCCTGCAGTTCAAATGATGCTCCATGTGTGAAAAGCTTTGAGGCATGTTACATGCATGAACGTACAGCAGGAGTAGGCCATTCGGCCCTTCGAACCTGCTCTGCCATTTAATAAGATCATGGCTGACCCGATGGTAACCTGAAACCTGCATACCATCTAACCCCAATATCCTATCACTTGCTTACCAAGAATCTATCCACCTCTGCCTCAACCACCTTTTTTGGAAGAGAATTCCAAAGACTCACGATCCTCTGAGTGAAAAAAAATTTGCCTCAGCTCCATTTAAAATGGGCAACCCCTTATTTTTAAGAGTGAACCCTAGTTCTAGATTCTCCCGTAAGAGGAAACGCCCTCTCCATATCCACCCCTCAGGATCTTTTATGTTTCAATCAAATTGCCTCTAACTCTTCTAAACTCCAGCGGATACAAGCCTAGTCTGTCTAACCCTTCCTCATAAGACAGCCCGCCCATTCCAGGTACTGGTCGGGTAAACCTCTGAACTGCTTCCAACGATGTGATACCCTGCATTATTGTAAGAATACTTAGATGTATCATGTAGTGCATTTACCTGCTGAGGCACTGGGCAATAGATTCGGCCCTTTATTTTGGGGGAAAGTTATGAAGGATTGTTGGCCAATGCCTGATGTGGGCCCATGAGCTGCTTCTCCCCAAGACACTTGCCTTGAAGCTTTTTCCGTTAGTGTGACATCGAAGAGAGTGCACCACAGAGTCAGCGAGGGAACTGGCCAAGTTTTGAGACCACCAGTGAAGAATGGCCTTGGAGGGAGGAGAGAGATCAATTTTAGCTAAGAAACTCTGATGGGATGATCTTGAGGGTTTAGCTTGAGATGAGAAAGGCACAAAAGGGGCAGAAGTAAAGCACACTTGCATTGGCACTCATCAGCCTAGCCCCAATGAGGAATCGTGGACTGATTTTTTTCCTGAAGCTTTGAACCTCTTCCTGGTGCCTCGCTCTATTTACCAGCTACTTCTCGCTCGTTTTTGACAGGTTTAAGCTGCAACTGAGGTCGCCCAAGAGATGAGGCATGCAGATTTTGGCTCTTGTTTAGACTATGCTGAAGCTTCTGCTGCAGAGAGCAGAGCTAAAGCAGTTGAAATATCTGTAGTTTATTTAGGAAGCACTTTCAAACCGCGCACACTTAGTGGATTGCCCCCTTTGTGTGATTGTACCTCATCCAGTTGATTTATGCTGAGGTTATGCAACTGGTGATCACTGCTAATTCTGGAAGATACAGAGGAGATTTATTGTTCATAAAAGAAGTGAGAGATGGGGGTCGGTGAGGAGAGGGGGTGGGATCCAGCTACACTGAACCAGCCACTTTTGTGCTGGTGTGAAATGAGTTTAGGCGCGCATCGACTGAACAGAAGAGCGGCAGTACAATTCTGCAAATGACTGCAATACGCCTGAGACGTGGGATCTCCCCAAGGAGGCCAATTACACACAGATTGGAGCTATCAAGAGTTTTGGTATAACTGCTGCCTGAAATGACTGGGTGGGTGGCGGTGGGGGGGTCACTTTTGAGTTTTTGTTTTTAAGTGCGAAGCCTGCAATATCAGCTTGGGCTGCCCCTTACCCACCTCTGCCCATTCTCGTCCCTGTCAGAAACGGCCTGATGCCACCATGTTTGACACTATTGTGTAAAATGTTCATCCCTCCTGTCACTCCTCTGCCCCGCCTCACCAAGCACACCGTTGCTTTAAGTTGCAAAGTGTGTTGCGGGCGATGGTATGAACTCTCCATAACTTTTGATATATCTCCCAGAGTGCCCCACTGAAGTTGAGGTGATGGGTGAGGCCTCCAGTGGGATTCTCCTGACCTCCTGCCTGGACTTCAGGGGGAACCCTGGAGAAACACTGGGAATGGCTGTCTTTAGCTGCCTACACTGTTTCCCTGGGAGGCCCCAGTGGCTTTCCACTGAAGTTATGGCATGAGGCCAGCAGACCCTCATGGAGATTCCAGCTGGCCTTCACCTTTGCATCAACTTGCGTGTCTCAAACTTCAGATGTCGACTTTGTGTTTTAAAATACATACGTTTTAAAAAGCCAGCTATTTCCTGTTGTCCTGCTGGCTCTTGATAACCTGACTCCTCCTCAGAGGTGAGAACCAGGGATTTTCAAGCAGCTGCCTATCTATGTTGAAGGTTCCCTCAGAACTTTGCATCGAATGACCCTAGGATGTGCCCATCTCGCCCTGTCAAGCATATCTGACTAGGTGCCTTAAATTGATAAGCCACGTTAAAAGCTGCTTAATGTAAGCTGTGAGGAGAACACAGGCTGCAAAAAGATATAGACAGGTTAAGTGAGTGAGCAACAAGGTGGCAGATGCAGTATAACATGGGGAAGTGTGAGGTTATTCACTTTGGCCATAAGAATAGAAAAGCAGAATATTTTTTTGAAACGTGTGAAACTTGTAAATGATGATGTTCAGAGGGACTTGGGTGTACTTGTACAAGGAACAGAGAAAGTTAGCATGCAGTTACAGCAAGCAATTAGAAAGGCAAATGGCCTTGCAAAGGGACTGGAGTACAAGAATAAGGAAGTCTTGCTACAATTGTACAGGGCCTTGGTGAGACCACATCTGAAATACTGTGTACAGCTTTGATCTCCACATTTAAAAAAGGATGTACTTGCATTGGAGGTGGTACAGTGAAGGTTCACTAGATTGGTCCCCGGGATGAGGGGGTTGTCCTATGATAGGCTGAGTAAACTGGGACTGTATTCTCTGGAGTTTAGAAGAATGAGAGGTGATCTCATTGAAACATACAAGGTTCTGAAGGGGTTTGACAGGGTAGATACTGAGAGATTGTTTCCCCTGACTGGGGAATCTAGAACACAGGAACACAGTCTCAGGATAAGGGGCCGATCATTTAGGACTGAGAGGAGGAGAAATTTCTTCACTCAAAGGGTTGTGAATCTTTGGAATTCTCTAGCTCAGAAGGTTGTGGACGCTCCATCATTGAATATATTTAAGGCTGGGATAGGTAGGTTTTTGGTGCCTCAGGGAATTAAGGAATATGGGGAACGGGCGGGAAAGTGGAGTTGAAGCCCAAGATCATCCATGATCTTATTGAATGGCGGAGCAGGCTCGACGGGCTGAATGGTCTACTCCTGCTCCTATTCCTTATTTTCTTGTTATCTTAATAGCTGAACAGGGCCACAGTGACACAGACAATCTGGCAGCAATGCCACAGGAGAATGGCCTGTTCTACTTTTTTTAAGAAAGGCAGCATCATTGAGAGTGCCTGCTCCCTCATCTCAGTGTTGCGGAGAGAGGAGTTTGAGGTGATGCAGAGTATTTAAACAATGCCCTTGAACTGGAATACCATGAGAATCATAGTGAATTAATGCCTCGCAAAAAATGCCTGCTTGTCATCAGGGCCCACATTGCTCATTTGGGTGTATGTAGTAATCTCTCTAGCTTCCCTGTCCACCAAGCTAATCCTCTGTGTGTAGAAGGGCATGTTGGAAAATAGTAGGCAGAATGCCCATGATTTTTTGAAGTGTGCGTGCTGGTGGTGAGCAAAGTTCTTTCAAAGTTTTGACCCTTAGTCGTCTCATATGTCGTGAGTTGGGTAGGCAAAATTTCTTGTGTAAAATTGTAATTTGCAACTCTAAATGTTCTTCACTTTAACTGATAAACGGGTTTAGACTGCAGCGTGTGTTAAAATACTGGCTTTTTACTTCAGCTAGGCAGATTCAATTCATACCAGATGGCTATTAACAGTTATAAGTGAAAGGAGTTATCGTTACTGTTCCACTTCCAGGAATCAAACTGCTCTCCCAGCAATTGGCACCAGCTAGGGGAAGGGGGAACTTTGCTAATTGGTACAGTAAGAACCCAACAGTTTGCCTGAACCAGTGCCAACCATAATTGTGCTCTCCAGAAAGCAGACTGGGTATTCGGCCACTTCAGGTAGCGCACTGTGTGCACTATGGGACTGGGCCTGGGAGGACATGTTGGCATAATGCATAAGCGCCATCAGGATACACTGTGCTAATGGCTTGTTTCAGTAGATACGTGAAGCTGACAGACACTGGCACCCTCCGAGGCTTCAATTTTATTTTTTTTATTATCGCAGCCAGTGTGTTAGCTTGGCTCAGTTGGTGGTACATTCACCCCCTGAGTCAAAAGGCCATGGCTTCAAGCTGCACTCCAGGGACATGAGCATAATCTAAGCTGGTACAGTGCCTAAGGAGTGCTTCCCTATTGAATGTGCTGCTTTTCAGAAGAGACAAGGCCCTGTTAGGACAAAAGATCCTGCTACACTATTTTTTTAAAAAAAAAAGAGCAGGCAAAGGTGTCTCGGGCAACATTCCTCCCTCAGGTTGTTTTTATTCACTCGGGATGTGAGTGTCGCTGTCTGATTGCCCATCCCTAAGTGGCCTTGAGTTCTCAGTTCTGAGTGCCTTGCTAGGCCATGTCAGAGGGCAGTTAAGAGTCAACCACACTGCTGTGGATCTGGAGTCACATGTAGGCCAGACCAGGTAAGGACAGCAGATTTCCTTCCCTAAAGGACATTATCGAACCAATTAACAATGTTTTCATGGTTATCATTAGACTTTTAATTCCAGATTTTTTTTATTGAATTCAAATTTCACTATCTGGTGTGGCAGGATTCGAATCTGTGTCCTCGTGGGTACTAGCCCAGTGACAATACCACTACACCACTGCCTCGCTTCAATGCATACCTCTAAAGACAATTGAGCTGGTCATTTATCGCATTGCAGTTTTGTAGGATCTTGCTGTGCACAAATTGCTTGCCACTATTGCCAGCATTGCCGCAATGGTCTGCACTTAAGTAATCCTCAGAGAGTTGAGGGGCTGGAGATTACAGAAGTGGGGAGGAGTGCTGGAGGGATTTGTAGATGAGGATGAAATTTAGAAAATCAAATCCATTTGGGGTCAAGTGATTCTTTGAAAAAGGGGCTGGATATATTTCTGCTGAGAGGAACTGAGGAAATGAGAGATATTTAACAGTGCTGTTTGACTTGTTTCCAAGGGCACTCGGAAGGAAATTCATGTTCTCTTCAACGCTTGATCACACTGTTGTGTGGAAGGGAAGCCCATGACAGAATCATCATGCAGGATTCTGCTTGGAGCAGGACTTAAGGGCTGAATGGCTTTTTCTTGGGTTACACAATGACCACAGAGGGTAGATTTTGTGAGAGGACAGAAAGAAGCTTCAATTTGCATGGAAAAAGTTGTCACTTGGATGAGGAAGCAAGATTCAGGAGCACAGGGGAGGGAGTTGGAAACAAAAACTGATGTTGCGTGGCAGTTGTGGTTTGACTTTATGGAAGATGAATGCAAAGATTGTCCCCTCATTTCTGGCTGCATTTAATGTACTGGTGTGTTCTCAAGTAAGAATAATGCTAATCCAAAAATTGCTGAGTGCTATAATCAATGGGTTACTTAGTTCACTAATTGGGAGCAGCTCAGTTGTTGAGAACATTATGGTCTTTTCAGTCCAAGGCCGTTGCTGATTGCTCCTGTTAAATTGCATCATTTTTGGCCCCTCTCCATCACACACACTTATGTTTGTTCTGTCATTTATACACAGGTATAATACACACACACACACACTCACTCACTAGCACTCTCACTCATTCACTCACCTTTACCTGCTTTTGCAAGCATGGCCTATACTGTTTCAGGTTCTGATTTCTAGGGCCTGCTGCAGGATTACAAGTGTCTGCCTGCCCTCTGGGTCCTTTTGAACGGGGCTGGGGAGGGATGGAGGTGGGAAAGAATGAATTTGCACCAAGGTGTGCCTTTTTACAGCCTCTGGATGTACCCAAGTGTTTCTCATGAATAAAAAGTACAAACCTAAAGGTTTTGTGCTCTCTGGCCCACTGTCCTTTCTCAGTGTTATACTCAATAATTTCCTCATCAGGGCAAGGTTTGTGGCATGAGGGACCTTTGAGTGAGTGAAAATATGTTTATTGGGGTGAGAGAGAAAAACACTCCTGCTCCCAGTTGGAGGCACTTTGATGTCTGTTTTCATGAGTGCAATGGATAGCTTGCATTGTAGGAGTAGTTTAGGAATGAAAGGGCTTGTTGGACAATAGGCCCAGAAGGACCTGATGTTTAATTATTCAGCCACCCGCCCAGGTGGGTAGGAAACTTGGCCATGCAACCTGGCGGTGTGACCTTTGCTCCTGGAACTACCTGTGTAAGAGGGTAGCTAGGTGCCCAAGAGATAAATCAGTCAACAGCCTGGTAGTGGAACACCCCCAGTCAATAAAATAAAAAAAAAATAGAAATAAAAAGGTGCTGTGAACGCCAAATGGAAATTCATCATTTTGTAACCCTTCTAACCTTGTTGGTCAGGTTATCACCAGAGTTTAACCCCATTTTGCAAAATATTAAACTATAATTTCTTCAGAAGAGCAAGAAAAAATTTATCACTTGCATTTACAGTGCACTTTCTTACATCTCTGAGCTTTGCGCTGTCATTATATTGGCAAATGTGACAGCCATTGTGCGCACAGCAAGATCTCATGAACAGCATTGAGATGCATGACTTTGTGATGATTGCTACTTGAGGTATGAATGTTAGCTAGGCACTGGGAGAACTCCTTGCTTCTCGAATCGTGCCATGGGATCTTTCACACCCACCTCAACAGGCAGATAGGGCCTCAGTTTACTGTCTCAACCAAGCCTCTGACAGTACAGCACCCCTTCAGTACTGCGTTGAAGTGTCAGCCTAGACTGTGACTGAATTCTGATTTGAGAGTGAATAATGTGCACTCTCTAATCTCTCCAAGTATGACATGTCTTGGGCAACCTATTTTAATGTTAGTTTGGCGTCAGCTGTGCCAACTGGCGGGTTCCTTTATATTAGAGACTTGCACTTGTTATTCTTTCAAACTGCAATTTTGTCAAAGTGAAGCCTTTGAAATTGTACAGTTGAACTTTGGCCAGTCTTGTGAACAATCGAAACTTCAAAAATCTTTGCAGTCAACAAGATCTTAGAGAGATCCACAGAACAAGCAGCTCTGGAATTCTGAGTGGGAATCTTGACACGTGGGGGAGGGGGTGGAATCTGTCCCAAGCCTTGTACTTTATATCAACATTTTGGTTTTTGTGCTCCTCAAAAGTGACGTGTGTTGGGAAATGGAACCCAGTCTGTGTATCAAACACTCCCATTGTCAGGCAGTGCATCATTTAGATAAAGCTCTCTCTAAGTTGTTCTAACACTGTGCCTTAATGCCAACCTTTGAGACATCTGTGGTCCACACCAGCTGTTCCTTGTGACGCCTCTGACAGGACCTGCCAGTTTACTCTCATCTGCCTCTGAATTATAGGAAGTTTTTTTTTAGCTGTGGGGTTAAGTCCATCAGAGGCTAACTGCAAATGTCCATTCAAAGTGGCTGAACAATGCCTTATACTGGGTCTGCTTCACTTTATCCTTAAATGTACTTGATGTGTTTGTGGTGCTCTCTACTTGGAATACAATGAGCAATTTTGGGCACTCTGTCCTCAGAAGGACAATGATGCACTTGTGAGCCTTCACTGGAGGGCTAGGACGATTCTGGGATGTAAAATGTTAAGGTCAAAGTGATTATCTGAATTGAACTAATGGGACATGGTGCAAGTTTTTAAATGGCTGGCTGCGATGGACTGTTGCAGCCAATCACTGCTTCCCCCTCCTGCCTGAATGAGCACATGGAAGCTCAGGATTGGACTATGCTGGAAAACCCAGACCCTGATTTCTGGCATAAAATAAAAGCGGGAAAATGCTGGAAATATTCACCTGGCCTGGCAGCATCTGTGGAGGGAAACTGAGCTAATGGGCACCATTTAATGCCCTTGTCCCATGGGGAGTTTGGCGGGGGCATTGCACTGGGCAGGAGGGTGCCAAGTGGGTACCCTGTCACCTTCCCACCACTGCCCTGATTAAACCCTGGGGGTGGGGGGGGGGGGGGGGGGGGGGGGGGGGGGGGGGAGGCTCGTGGATGCCCTGCTGCCAGTTGATTCCTTGAAGTGGTGTTGATTGGGGGCCTCTGGGGCGGCCTTTGGGGGTCCCTCATTATTAGGTCCTCCGTGTCTGATCAAGGGGCCTGGCATCGGGGAGGAGGCGGGGTGCCCGGTGAGAGTCCCTGCACCCCTCCCGCCCTTACTGCTAACCCCCCGTTGTGTGCCAGTACAATGTGAAGTTCTTAGGCAGTGTGAGGAAAGACTTGAATTTATAAAGTGCCTTTCATGACCTCAGGTTGCCCCAAAGCACTTTCAGCCAATGAAGTACCTTTGAACTCTAACCACAGTTGCAATGTGGGAAGCACAGCAAGCTCCCACAAACAACAATGCGGCATGCCCAAACAATCTGTCCTAGTGATGTTGCTTGAGGGATAAGTATTGGCCAGGAGACTAGAAAGAACTGTCCTGCCATTCTTCAAAAAAGCACCTTGGGATCTTTTATGTCCATCTGAGAGAGCAGAAGGGGGCCTCGGCTTAACATCTCATCTGGAAGACGGGGCCTCAGGCAGTGCAGCACTCCCTCAGTACTGGGAGTTTCAGCCGAGAATATGTGCTCAGGCCTCTGGAGTGGGACTTGAGCTCACAACCTAGAAACAGAGGCAAGAGTGCTACAAACTTAGCCAGGGCTGACACAAATATGTGTTTGTTTTACGCAGTTCCCACCCCCACCACCACCACTACAAGATTTCACCTGTGACCTGGGTCCTTCAGCCATTCTGGGCCTCGGGTGGGTGCATTGCCAGCAGCAGCCACTGCTGCCTAGGTGGCACTGCTGAGCAATGCACAGCTCTTAGCCTCTGGCCAGTATCTCTTGGGCAAGGAGGAGGGGATTTTTGCTCCCAGGGAAGGCCCATCACATCCTAATTTGGCACGCCTTCCTGAAAGTAGATGACAGGGTGCTCGCCGGCTCTTCAGCTGGTGGGTGAGATCCTTATTGCCTACATTAAATTCCGCCCAATATTTCACACCATGCCCTTGTTTCCTGTACAATGTTCATGGAAAATCCCCACACCTCTTTTTTCTCCCCCCACCCCCCACCACCAAAAATCGGATTCTCTTTTGTCTCTATTTACTTTTGAGTGCTTGACTGGTGGTCCTCATTTTCCCCTTTTTTGGTTGATCCCTCAGTTGTTTAGTTGCCGTTTGAGTCAAATTGTACATGCAATCAGGATTCAACTGCGCGTGTTACTTAAACTTGCATATGCAACACTCAAGTCGTGACACTGGAAGAGTGAGGCACAAAAGCTTGACAGACATTCTAGACTTGTTCTCAAGGAGTAATGTTCGTGCAGAGCTCTATGACCTCCCAGTCCAGCTTTCTGTTTACTGTGGCTGATGCCGCTTCTCCTAATTAGGCCCAATGGAGGTCAGCGACCCACCATTCCCACTGTTGAGAGGGAAGCTGGCTTCGCGGAATTGGAACGAAATAGAGATGTTAACCCTGTGCATGCCAAACTCTCAATTCTGAGGGGATTCCACCACAATTGTGCAGAACCCCCAAACACTTGAAGGATTCCCCTTTTAGAAGACTCTGGATCACGGAGAGAAACCACTTCCACTCGTTGGGGAGTCTAGGGCTAGGGGGCATAATATAAAAATGAGAGCCAAACCTTTCTGGAAGGGAAAACCAGTAAAACTTGGGAAACAACTGGCACTGGCCTGAACTGGTCTTGTATAACTTAAAATGGAATTCCAGTTCAGACCAATACCACTCGCGTCCAAGTTTTACTGTTCTTTCCTTCTGGGGGTTGCCAACTGTGATTAAATGTATTTCTAGAGGCTTCATCATATAACTATCCCCCATGCTCCAGCCATTAGTTGGCCAACACATCCATCCTTGTGATGTACTGCCTTCCTACACCAACTGGAAAGCAAAAAGACTCATTACCCAATTGGATGATGCTGCATTGTCAGCCAAATGGCCTTTTTTACCCCCATTTTCAATATTTTTATATCAGGTAAAGAGAAATGATCAAAGAAAATGGCAAAAATAATATACTTTTTCATGTCCTGATGATTTTTCTCCAGGGTTGCGCACGGCAGTGTCCTGGAGATTGATCTCAATTCCTGGAGACTCCAGGCCAATGCTGGAGGGTTGGCAACCCTAGGAGTGAAATGAGGAAACACATGTGCACACAATGGGTGGTAGAAATTTGTAACACTCTTCCACAAGCGGCGATGAATACTAGATCAATTATTGGACTTAAAAATCTATCAATCTCAGTTTTACTAGCCAAAGATATTGAGGGATAGGACAAAGGCAGGTATATGGAGTTAGACTGAACAGCACAGAACAGGCTCGAGGCACTCCCCAACCAGCAGAAGAAATAGCTTCTCCCCATCTATCCTATCTGCTCTCCTTATTATCTTGGAAACTTCGATCAAATCACCCTTTAACCTTCTAAACTCCAGGGAATACAACCCTAGTTTGTGTAATTCTCCTTGTAATTTAACCCTCGGAGCCCAGGTATCATTCTGGTAAATTGAAACTGCATTCCCTGCAAGGCCAATATCCCCTTCCTAAGGTGTGGTGCCCACAACAGCTCCCAGTGACTCTGCGTGTGGCCTAACCAGGGCTTCGTGTAGCTGAAGCTTGACTTTTACCCCCTTGTATTCTTGTCCTCCATATGTAAAGGCCAGGATTCCATTAGCCTTTTTGATTATCTTTCTGGACCACTTCATGACTTTTTCATGATCTATATACATGGACCCTCACTCA
Organism: Carcharodon carcharias; assembly: GCF_017639515.1. Taxonomy (NCBI): domain Eukaryota; kingdom Metazoa; phylum Chordata; class Chondrichthyes; order Lamniformes; family Lamnidae; genus Carcharodon; species Carcharodon carcharias. The sequence continues at coordinate 15,185,142 of NC_054507.1, read as the reverse complement.
AGTCTCTTTGGACCTCAAAGGGTGTGTTAGCTGCAACTGAAGAAGAGCAAAGGGTTTCAAAGGAACACTGACTAAAGTAGTGTTGTCAAGGCAGGGAATGGTCAGAAAGGCTGTGCTAGTGAGTGGTTGGAGGGTAAAATGAGAGTATATCTGGGATATTATTAAGTTGGTAAAGCCATTAAGTAAGTGACCTGCAGATGAAATGATAATTCTGTGGCTAAAGTGATGAATCATCAGAGTGCACCTGCTTCCTCCATCATCCTGCCAGAGGAACTTTTTAGCTGAGGCTTTTAGTTTGTGTGCCAGTACATTGTGAAGTTCTTAGGCAATGTGAGGAAAGACTTGAATTTATAAAGTACCTTTCATGACCTCAGGTTATCCCAAAGCACTTTCAGCCAATGAAGTACCTTTGAATTCTAACCACAGTTGCAATGTGGGAAGCACAGCAAGCTCTCACAAACAGCAATGTGTTAATGCCCAAACAATCTGTCCTAGAGATGTTGCTTGAGGGATAAGTATTGGCCAGGAGACTAGAGAGAACTGCCCTGCTATTCTTCAAAATAGTACCTTGGAATGTCTTCTACCTGAGAGAGCAGAAGGGGCCTCCGTTTAACATCTCATCTGGAAGACGGGGCCTCAGGCAGTGCAGCACTCCCTCAGTACTGGGAGTTTCAGCCGAGAATATGTGCTCAGGTCTCTGAAGTGGGACCTGAGCCACCACCTAGAAACTGAGGCAAGAGTGCTACAAACTTAGCCAAGGCTGACACAAATATTGTTTGGCGCATTGGTAGTTGCATGAAGTCTGTTCCCAGATAGAAGCAACTTCCCTTTGCCTTCTACGCACACCCTCAATGGGCCCAGTTTTTATTTTAAGTTCCTTCATGGGATGTGGGTGTCGCTGGCAAAGCCAACATTTATTGCCCATCCCTAATTGCCCTTGAGAAGATGGTGGTGAGCTGCCTCCTTGAACCACTGCAGTCCATGTGGTGTAGGTACACCCACAGTGCTGTTAGGGAGGGAGTTCCAGGATTTTGACCCAGCGACAGTGAAGGAACGGTGATATATTTCCAAGTCAGGATGATGAGTGACTTGGAGGGGAACTTCCAGGTGGTGGTGTTCCCATGTGTCTGCTGCCCCAGTCCTTCTAGATGGCAGAGGTCATGGGTTTGGAAGGCTTCAGACCTCATTTTCTCAATCACCACATTCAGACACCTCCACTCCTCTTGCATTTGAAAGCCAGAGTGTTGCAGATGCCTAGAATATAGCCATTTGATGACTGGTCAGCTGCTGTATTTTGCTTTTTTGGGCACAACACCTATGTTGTTAAACAATTTGCACCTTTTTAATTTGCAAAGTGACATCTAGTCATTGCCCAGGCATAATTCCAATCAGTCAACACTTCAATCTGTTGGGACGACAGAGAAAACTTGAGGCACTTTGGGGTGTTCTTAAAATAGAACTCTGTTGGGAAGTTCAAAGTCCCTCACTTTACTGAGCTCTCCCAAGTCCAGGGGCCATCATCAGTTAGGGGAGACTTTGGGCAAGTGTTGGATGACTTCCAGTGTGAACACTAATCCTTTGATACTTCAGTCTGTTTTGCCCTCCCCCTCCTGTGCCCCCCCCAAATGTCTGTATGATTTGCAGACAGCACAACAGACTACAGAAAAACATCAACAGAGAAAGGGACAGTATCGGCATCCAAAGAGCAAAATTTACAGGCAATTTGCTCACAGCCTGAGCTTGGGGATCATTTTTCTTTAATTTCCTACAGCTGCGTTTTGTTTACTTTGGCTGGTCCTTTTAAAATTTCTTTTTTTTAAAACAAGACTACTGTGCTGTCTGCTCTGTACAAGCTGCAACACTAGATAAACCGGACTTGAGCTGCACTTTAAAAAAAAATTAATACCACACCACAGCACTTTCTTAAAAAAAAGCCCTCTGTTAACCCAAAAGCAATCATTCGTCATAAAACAGTTAAATAAAAAATCTCATTTAGTCTGATTAACAAATGCAAAGAGGAGGTCTTTGCCACATTGTAGGGAGGCCTATTAAGACTCTACACTGGTATGTGTGTAAGTCCAATAACAGCTTAAAAATATGGGCGTCCAGCAATGATTCTGCTGTTAAAAAATATATTGGCCTCTCCTTCAGAGCGCCTGAGTTTAAATTCTCGATTTTACTGGTCAGGAACTATTCCCCAGGCATTCACATGGTGCAGTGTGATGGAATCGCAATCCCCCTGTGGTATAACCCTCCTGAGTGGGAGCACTGGTCAAGTGGATACCCCTTTCTGTGCAGCCTCTCCCGAGCCGCAGATCTGGTTTTGATATTTTGGCTGTTGACGCGGCTTGATCATAGATTGCAAGCCCCAGGGGAGATGGTGGTATTGTGGTAATGTCACTCGGTGAGTAATCCAGAGATCCTGGGGACATGGGTTCAAATCCCACTGTGGCAGCTGGTGGAATTTAAATTCAGTTAATCAATAAACCTGGAATTGAAAGCTAGTTTCAGTAATGCTGAGCATGATAACTATCATCAATTGTTGTAAAAAACCCATCTGGTTCACTAATGCCCGTTAGGGAAGGAAATCTGCTGTCCTTATCTGGTCTGGCCTACACGTGACTCCAGATCCACAGCAAGGTGGTTACTCTTAACTGTTCATTGAAATGGCCTGGCAAGCCACTCGGTTCAAGGGCAACAAATGCTGGTCTTGCCAGCAATACCCACATTTCACCAAAGAATAAATAAAAATGTGGGTTGTCTTCATTTTCAAGTCTCTGGAGACCATGTCATGTACGTATATGGATATGGTTCAGGCACTGAGTGAAGTGATTAAAATCCTGTTTCCCTTTTAACTCTGACTTTTTTGATAGCTGTATTGGGCACTCATGTTTGAACAGGGAAACAAAAAACTGGGAATGAGGGCTCGCTCTGTACAATCATGTTTCGTCATGATGGATATTTAGATTTATAAGCCAAGTTATGAGACCAAGCAGCCAAACCATCAGTAATCCTTTAGAATATCCCTATGCCTTTGGAAGAGATGCATTTACTTTTGTTGCTAGGAATATTAAAAAATATGCCTGGGTTCCTTTAAATTGTTGCCCCATTAAATCTCAGTAGCTTTCAGGAAAAGGAGTTGTGTGTTATGATGTGGCAGATGATGTGTGCCAGGTGGATCAAACCCATGAGGACAACTTGGTCGAGCTATCACAACAGCTTTGCAAGTTGTATTTATTAAAAGATGCGTGCACTGAATTCAGAAATAATAGGTCCACCAAGACCTTTAGAGATTTTTTAAAAATTAAATTAAAATATTTATTAGCAAAATAAAAGATTTCAAGCACATACATAAGACTATAAATTGCTACTGTAATAACTCCTAAAATTCCTAATGAACCTGACTCCCAGTTGCACCCGCCTTTTCAGGCAATGGTCCCCAACAGATTTTAGATTTAAAACAAACTCAGTAAGTTAACAATATCCTGGACATTGGAATTCCAAATGGCTTTTCTCTAGCTTCAGTTTCAGTAGACAGCAGACATATGCACAAATGCTGAAGGCTTCATTGAGGCTGTTTTACACACTCCTGTTAGACCTTACATGACGACCTTCTGCATAGCCTTTTGTTCTCCTTTTATATATGTTTCTCTTTTTTTAATATGAAAATTCTATTGTTTCCTCTGCCTTTGAAACTGTATCTTCTTCATAATATAAAACTTCCATGTTGCCAATATTGTCAGCAACCTTTGGGAAGATAAACACATTCCTTAGCTTTGCTGGTTAGTTGTCAACAGACTGAGATCCCTTTGAAATCCAAATATCCCTTTCTTTATTTAAAAGTGCAAATTCCCCTCACACCTTGCATGCTAAACCAACATCCATGTTTAATCAGTAGCATGTCAAGCACCTAGCTTCTTTTGATGATTTCAACTTGCAGCCAACTTGACTTCAAATGTAATTAACTTACACACAGATCCAAATTTACTTACCCCCATAAACCTACTTCGCAATAAACCAAAAAAAAATTATGAAAATTATTATACTTTGATGACAATGTGATTCTGATCAGGGTCTTAATGTTCAAGTTGGGAATGTCCCACTTGAAGTGGGTTTGTGTGTTAAATGGCTTTCCAGGATTAACATGCTTAGCCACTGAATTTTAGCAACCGATTACCTGGTTTTGATGTCTTTATATCATGGACATGAATGTGTGCTATGTTTGTTAAAAATAGTTCCCAGTTACGTTCACAACTATTAAGTGAATATGTTTAAAACATCTCGTTTATCTTCTTGTTTCATGCTTTAGTGGCACAGTTTGTAAATGCATTTGTAATTTTGGACATCAAAAGAGGCTTCATCTTAAAACTTGGCATTGTGAAGTTCATTTCAGGAGACGTGTTGTGCTGGAGAAAGAGAGGGAACATGGCTTGTAGCATTGCAAACTGTTCCAGTTCTCAAAGGAAGTTCTGTCATGGTGTCCAACAGGAGTGATGACATATTGCTGAAATAGCTGAAAGTGCCACTTAGGCACTTTCTGCTTTATCAATTGGACAGCATAGCACCGGATTACACGTAAACCAGTCAGAAGATTGCGGCGTGTAAGTTAGCCTCTGAGTTGTGCACCTTTTGTGTTTGGTGGACTTTTTGGACAAATGCGGCTTCTAAGTAGCAAGTATTGAGAACCACTGGCTGAGAAGCCATTGAAAGGGAAAGCAGTGCTTCAAACAAAACCCAACGTGGTAATATGTGAGTACACGTGGAATCGCCTGGTAATGGGATTTGTGGCTTCAAGAGTTGTTAGTGTAATTGGTGGCTGAATTGAAGGTTGGGATTTCTTCATTTATCCACTGGATATTGTGGCCAGTTATTATAGGGTATGTGAGTGCTCGGTAACAGCTTGGAAGGCGTGTATAAGCATTTATTTTAGTGGTTAATTCAGACTGGTCACAAGTTCATTTGGATCCAACAATATTCTTCTGTGTGATTTGGAATATGAAAGATGTTAGCTTTGGACAGCGGTAATTGGACACCCACAGGGTGCGCTTTATTTGTCACCGGATGCCCTGGAGTTGCCCACTTTAGTTGAACCAGATCTTTGAATTGGCCTGATCTATTTTTAGAGTATCCCATGCAACTTCAAGACTCTTGTGGGCCCTTATGACCAATGACTCAGAAGCAAAAATCTTGTTCCCCTTTTTTTATTTTAAACTGCCATGATCTCAGGAGCAACTTTGCTTCCACAGGAACAAAAGTGGATCGCCTGATGACTAAGATGCCATTGGCCATTTGTGACATGGAATGCCAGGCTGGAGCCTGTGTGCCCCTGAAGAAAGGCTTTGTGGTTTCAGCAATCATGTTAGTCAGTGGAAATATGTTTTTTCCCCCCTTTGGTTGTATTTGCTGGTTCTTCCTTCGCTGTGTCGGGCTGTGTAGGAGCAGCCGCCTATCCCCACCCACCTTGTGTTTCCCCTCTGATGCATCCCGTACAGCTGACTGATCGGTGAGGCAGTCAGCAGTGGCAAGGAAACTCCCCAGTCACCATAGCAACTCCACTTCCTGGAAGAGAATGATTACAGCTGAGACTAAACGCACCCTGCTCCCCTGACCAAGCTGACTGTCTCTCATTTCAATCATAATGTGGAGAATTAGCTCAACTTCCCCCAACCCTCCCCCACCCCTGCACACATCTCCAGGCTAATGGGACTGAGTATCTAGTGCTGAAGTGTTTAATTTTTCATCACCTTGGCAAGTTGTGGGGGCGGCGGGCAGTTTTGAGAGACTTTATCTCTGGTTCTTGCATTTAGACCATGCCTACAAAGATACAAGGACAGAAGAGTGTGTGTATCCTCCATTCTGTAATGGAGTCATGAGTTTCAGTTCAAGTTTTTTGCTCTTCTACAACTGGTAACAACTGATCCTGATAACAAGTGTATGTCAACCGACAGATATCAAAAGCTCCATTCGCAAGGAAGAAGGAAGTAACTAGTGAAGTGATCGAGGGTCAGCAGTGGGGCTGATTCTGTTTTTAACATACATCAGTGGCTTGGTATTGGGGATGGGAACAAAATTCTGAGTTCGCAGGTGATGCCAAACAAGGACGGACCATGAGCAACAGTCAGACCAGGAGAGACTGGAGAATTGGGCTAATGGGTGGCTAATGTTGAATGTGGGGAAGAAATGGTGGCAGCATGAGATGAATTGGTATTGTTCTGCAGGTCACAATGGGAGGCGAGGTGGGAGATGGGGGTTACTCGTGGATAGGTCACGCAAGCCATCGGCACAGTGTGTGGCAGTTGGGAGGAAAGCAAACAAGATCTTGGGCTGTAAGGCCAAAGGAAGGGAGTCCAAACTCCGACGTGATGCTCGGTTTGTGTAGAGAGCAGGCCCTGAAGAACAATTCTGGTCAGTGCACCTGAGGAAGAGATGCAGGCATTATGCATTGAAGAGCAATTGGATTGTGCGCTGAGATCAGGTCTCCTGGGATATGAGGAGAGGCTGCAGAAGTTGGGAATGTTTTACACTGAAGGAAAGGTAGCATGGAGGTCATCACCTGGAAGGACCCAGAATCATAAAACGTACAGCCAAGATGGATAACAATATATTTAATACAGTCACCGATCCTACAAGTGAGCATAAGCCTCAAATTCAGAAGGCTGTTTGGATTGACTCCAGAGCACAGTGAACCTCTGAGGTGGATTGCCCAGGAAGGCACTGGGGCCAATTGCATCAAGAAATCAGAGGGTAACCCCCAAAAAATTATTCTGGAGTATGGGGCATATGGTGACACATGATATTTCTGAGCCACTGGGACCGAGCAGATTGACTCGAGTGCCCCTTTTCAGTCCTTCACGTTTCTAGGTCCCTCAACCTTTCGATGGATTTAAAAGCACCTTTGTAGAGAAATATGTAGGTTGTGGTGGTGTGTTATAGTTCACTCGGCATTTGAGTACTTTTTTTTTTGTACATGTCGTAGGCTGGAGCTATGGATAGTGAATGGTAGAAGCTCCAACTTCCTTTCCATCATGTGGAATCTCTCTCGCTCTTACCGCCTGCCATTGGCATGTGCTGGAAGGATTTGCAGGTTGATAATCGACCATCATGAACGCACCTTCTCAAGTCTGGTGGTGGGACTCGAACCCGGAGCTTCAGGCTCAGAGGCAGGGATGTTACCACTGCGCCACAAGACCTCCCTTCAGTTGTATAGGAGGGATATCTAGATCTCCAGGGCAGTCTTTCTGTTAAACCACTGCCTGGTCCATTTTCTGAGTGAATTCCATTGGGAATGACCTCTAGTTTGCCTAAAATGAGCAGAAAGAAAACTCAGAGATTAGGAAAAATATTCAAGGTTTATTCCTCTCGATTTCCCTTCTTTCCTGAAAGTGCTGATTCTTACTGAACTCTGCTCCTGTGTTTCCCTGTGGTGCTCAATGACTGAGCCCTAGTGTGAGTAGGCAGGATATTCAACTACTGGAGTATCTCAGTCAAGGTTGAATCTGTCTCCACCTGTGCTATCAGAAGCGAGAACTCTTAATTTTTTTTTCTCTTCAGCCCAGTGGTATCTACTTTTAGGTTGAAATGAGCTAACTCAGTGCAACAGCAACTTATATTTATGTAGCACCTCTAATGTAATGAAACATCCCAAGGTGCTTCCCAGGAGCATTATAAAACAAAGTGTGACCCAGAGCCACATGAGGAGATATTTGATCAGGTGACCAAAAGTTTGGTAAAAGAGGTCGGTTTTAAGGAGTGTCTTAAAGGAGGAGAGTGAGGTAGAGAGGCGGAGAGGCATAGGGAGGGAATTCCAGAGCTTAGGGCCTGGGCAGCTCAAGGCACAGTCACTAATGGTGGCATGGTTAAATGCACAAGAAGCCAGAATTAGAGGAACGCAGAGATCTCGGAGGGTTGTGGGGCTGGGGGAGATTACAGAGATAGGGAGGGGTGAGGCCATGGAGGGATTTGAAAACAAGGAGGAGAATTTTAAAATCAAGTGCAGGCTGGAGCTTTGGGTTGCCAAACCTCCAGGCACCTCCAGGAATTGAAGGCCAATGCTGCAAACAACCCAGGAGAGAAGTCATAGAGAGCTTAAAAACAATGGTGCTTTTTTTTGAAAAAAGACAAAAATAGTTCTTTGAACACTTCAATAAGGGGAAGCAAAAGAAGGCTGTTCCAGTGGGCGATTAGCCTGCTGCCCAGTTGGTGTGGGAAGGTGGCGAACTATGACGATGGACATGTTGGGTGACCAATGGCAGGAGTGTGGGGATAGTCATCTGACAAAGCCTCCAGGAATGAGTTGGCAATCCAAAGTCTGGGTGACTCAGTAGCAGACAGAGTAGCTGAAATACTACCCCTGAGCCACGGGGAGATTTCCTCTGCTTTTCCCATCTACGATCGGAACTTGTGTTGATCGGACACTCGGGACCTTGGCCCTTGTCCTTTGAAGTTTTGCTTCCTCCTTTCTTTGCAACCAAGATGATGATAAAGGCCATCCGGGAATTGGCTCAACTGATGGAGAGCAGGGCTCATCCACTTGGGCGGGAGCCAATATTTTGTCAACAGTATCGGCTCCTGACCGGTTTCGTTCAACTTGTAGAATTGATGATTTTTTTCTCTTAAAAGTCAGATTCCCAAGAATTTGCATTGAAGATTTTTAGTGTCTTTGGCTACCAGAATCTTTGGTCCGATCCTAAAGTGTCACAAGGTTCTGAATGAATTCTAATAACTGGCCCGTGAAGGGCATCTGGTTTCTATTGTATGTGCACTGTTGGGTTGGGGGGCGACTTAATAACCCAGTATCCTGGCCTGAATGATTTAGTGCTGTTAATGGCAAAAGAGCTCCCAACAAATCTTACATCTGTGTTTATGGATTATACGAGACTGTACTTCCTCCCTTATCTGAAGCAGAGACTCTTTCTGAAATGGAAGAAAAGTGCTAGTTTGTGCAATTTACTAAAAAAAAAATTCTGAATGGGCTTTTTGTTCTCTGCACATGCGGTTTTACTTTCCGTGTGCTTCTGTTGTTTAACCCTTGCAATGCTACTTGTGCGAATCACATGGAAGGTATACAGTCGGGGTAATGTCAAGGGGAGGTGAAGTCTTGCAGGATCAACTGTCCAAAGCAAACTCTGGAATCTACCATTTCACGTTTTTGAGGGGCAGTGCCTTTTTTTGTGGAGCTTAGTTCAGTTGCACAGCACTGAGACAAACGAGCAGTTCACTTTTTACTTAGTTGGCATCGGCTGCATGAGAGATGTTCAAAATCCGCCTGAACAGGGCAGGCAAGACCACGGATTTAACGTTCCACCCAAACAGCGGCAACTCCTGATAATGTAGCACGACCTTGGGTGGGGGGGCCTAGATCGTGTGCGCTCTTGATGTGGGCACATGCCCCTGATTTAGGGGTGAGAATGTGGGGCTAAGCTGTGTGTAATTCAGCCACCTTCTAGCAAAATAACAGGCAAATGGACTAAAAATGATACCCGCCTTAAGTGCTTTGGGGCAAGGGGCCTGTCTGGTGCCAGCATTTTGCACAGAAAGACATAGCTGAATATTCACATAGGACTTTTCATATCCTCAGTACGAGCCAAAGTGGCAGACAATACATTACTTTTGAAGTGTAGTCAGTGGTGTTTCATGTACAGCCAATATGCACACTGCAAGGCCCCATGATGCGATGAACAATGAGCTAATTTATTGAGGGATAAAATATTGGCCAGGACACCAGGGAGAACTCCCCTGCTCTTCTTTGAAACAGTGCCATGGGATCGTTTAGGTCTACCAGCGAACAGATGGGACCTTGCCTCGATGCCTCATCTGATAGAGGGCACTTCAGACAGTATGGCTCTCTCGCCCAGTACTTCAGTGAAGTGTCAGTTTAGGTTATGTGCTCAAGGTTCTGGACTGGGGCTTGAGTATCTACCTCTGAGGTGAGAGTGCTACCACCTAAGTCATGGCTGGCATTTATGATAGTATTGTACCAATACCAGTAAAAACCGATCATCTGACCAATATCTCATCGCTGTTAGTGGAAGCTTGCTGTGCTCAAATGGGCTGCTGCATCTCCCATGTTACAACAATGGCTCTACCTCAAAAAGGTCAAGTCCTTCATTGGCTATGAAGTGCTTTGGGGACAACCTGGGAGACTGCGAAAGCTGCTGTACAATTGCATTTTCTGCCTTTCATGACCTGAATCCTTAAGAGTGCACGTGTGTCATGAGCAGGATATTTTACTGAAGGAGAGCTGTTTATCCCAACAGAGATAGAGTATTCAGAAAGCACGTCGGGTAGTGTGAGGGATTAAGTCGGGCCTGCACTTCCTCTGCCAAAAAATAGCCTTAGGGATGTCGAGGGGAAAAGATTCATCCATCGCATGGCTTGAACTGAATCCACTTTTGTGAGAGAGACTAATGTCTCGCCATTTCCCTGCAGCAGCCAGCCATAGCCTCCCTTGAGGGTTGTCCTCGCTTCCTGTGGGAGAAAATAGGTCTAAGTAAACAGTTGAATTATAATAGCTAAATTCAAAGACCACACAGTCTTCACTTCAGAGGCGAGCGCATAATTCAGATTGAACCTGTGTGCTCATTTATGGGGGCAGCCATTTTGGTTGCTTTCTTCCCTTTCATGCACATACAGTGTCCGAGATTATTATTGGTCAAATCTCCTGAAAAGAAAATGAAGCCATTGGAGAAATGAAAAGAAACAACAGAGGGAGTTTAAAATGGGGCCCTTAAAATTGTGTTCTTCGTTCCCACCAGCCTTACATTCACCACCGCTGGTTTGGCAGCAGATGAGGAGCTCACTAAACTCGGGTGAGTGCCTCATGAGCAAATGCAAATCTCAATCCCATGGTGTACTCAATGCATTTGAACTCTGGCCTGAGTGGTGAAGCTACCACAGCTTGGACTGTCTAGTTCTGGTTGACCCATTCCTCAAGGCTTCACCATGTGACCTCCTGTCCTGTCGAATGGCCTTTACCCCTTCAAAATTTTTATAACTAGTAAGGGAAAGTGTTCAAAGTAAATGGCAGGGAGCAAGTGCACATTTGTTTCTTTAATGCACCTATATTTCTCAGGGGTTAATCACAGTAGTGTCTAGGAGATGAATCTTTAATGTGTGAAGCTGGATCACTGGTGTCCAGTGTGTAACTGAAACCAGGAGCCCCCCCTGTTGACTGATCTCTGTCATAACAAAATGTACTGTCCTGAAGATTGTGACTTGTGCTGGTTCTACCGTTTCATGATGTAACCGCTCTCTGCTACTTTGTCTCAAAGAACCATTTAACAGGGCTGAGTCAATAGCCAATTGAATCATAAGGGGAGCTGAGTAGGGTTGCCAACCCTCCAGGATTGCCCTGGAGTTTCCAGGAATTAGGGATTAATCTCCAGGACACTTCTGAGAGCCACCAGGGAAACATGGAACCATTGAAAGAAAAATTGTTTTTTTTTCCATTAGTCTTTGAACATTATTTTTTTTTATTGCTGTAAAAAGGTACATGCTTTTGAAGCTTTTCATCTTGCACCCATCAGGCTAGATGCAAGAGTACCAACTTTCAAAGAGAGCAGCAGTTTATACTGGAGGAGAAAATGGCTCTGGTTGGCAAGTAAACTCTGGTCAAGGCACTGCCATGGAGAATGCACCAGGGAACTATTGCCCCCCAACGTTGTGGTTAATTCAAAAAAAACGCAATGTCTTGACATGTTCCTTTTGCATGCAAAGGGCAGGTCCCTGCACATGAATATATGTAGTTTCTAGCTTATATTTTTAAACAAATAAATTGGAGCTGGAATGCCGTGGGATGAAACCTTTAGGAACGCATCTAACCGGAGTTGACGATCTAGGGCCAAGTCAGATGCTCCACCGAGGGTTACTTGGGTCCTTGTTAATATGTTCTTGTTGCTCTTGCTCTCGCCTGGGGAGCCTGAGTTTAATTTTAGTACTCGTGCTGCTATCCCAGCCAAGATCAGCAAACACAATAGAGGTTAAGAATCAAAATTGGGGACCTCGGGTGTGTGTGGTTCAGGGCCACATCTCATGATACCAACCACTGAGCTGTTCAGGGAAGACTATTGACAATGTGATATTGTCATTTTTTTTCCCCGCTATTCGGTTTACAGATTTGTAAAATTACAAGGGCCCTTTCAATACTGGCTTGTGCCAATAACGGTTTATTAATTTTTATAATCCAGCCTCACTTTCGCTGCTGCCTGCAAAGGCTTGACCGTTGCTCTCTGGAAAGGTTACCACTTAATTCCAGCTTCCAAAATACCCACGTTCCTGTCCCATGGCCTTCCTGGGTTTTCCGAATTCAGCCAGGCTTCTGAGAGACTTTTCAGTAAAATGGGGCTAATTTCAGACAAAAGGCTCCTTTCACCAAGGTTGGCAGATCCACCTTGTTTTGCAGGGGAGAGCCGGAGTTGGAAATTGTATAAAATGCATGTTCTTCATATAAACATGTTGATCGAGGTGAAGAAATCCAATCCTGTTCACGTATAACTGGCCAGGAGAGACCTTAATATATTGCTCGTTGCCAGACCTGCACACAGTAGGAATGGCAGAGCTTGGCAGCCAGCGAGTGTACCTTGTTATTACAGCAGAGATACCAGCTTTGTGTTGAGATTCAGGGCCGCATCACCCCCAGCCGTGCACTTCCCCTCTCCTCCCACCCCTCCTTCGTGTTCTCCTTTCTTCACCCTTGCAAAACGAGTGCACGGATTTATTTCCTCTTCTGTTTAGCTGAACATTGAGGCAGTCGTGGTGACTGTTTTTCTACCCCTCTGCTAATGGTGGGCTAGGGGTTGGGAGTTAGGGAGGGGTCAGTCCTTGTCAGTTAACAGCCATTTGAAACCCTTGTCTCAGAAGCCCAGAGCTTGAGTACTTAAATTTTGGCCAGTTTCCCACTAACTTGCCCAAGTGATCAACCTTCACATGTTGGCATAGATGGTGAGCATTGACTGCGGAGGAAGTTGATACTGAGTCCAATTCTGTTCCCACTCAACATCCAGACATGCGCTTTTCAACATGGGGGTCACTGGAGAGGGATAAGAAGTGAAAATCCTGCCTCATTGCTCTCCCCTCTCTCCTTCCTTCCCAATCCCAAGCCAGTGGGTAATGGCACGACCTGGACCATCCTGAGGCTTGAGATCAGCTAACTCATGATGGACACAATTCTCATCCTTGTTTACAAATCAACTCCATGGCGTTGTCACCCCCTATTTCTGTAACCTCCTCCAACTCTTTGAGTTATCTTCACGCCTCTGATTCTAGCCTCTTGAGCCTCCCCAATTTTCATTATTCCACCATTGGCAGCCATGCCTTCAGTTTCCTTGTCCCTTTTGCAGAGAGCCAGCACAGACATGATGGGCTGAATGGCCTCCTTCTGTGTTGTAACCATTCTATGATTCTAAACTCTGAAATTCCCTCCCTAAACCTCTCTGCCTCTCTACCCCTTTCTCCTCCTTTAATTCGCCCTTACAACCTGCCTCTTTGACCAAGCTTTTGGTCACCTATCCTAATATCTCCCTATGTGGCTCAGTGCCAAACTTTGTCTACACTCCTGTGAGGTGCCTTGTGACATTTTACCATGTTAATGGTGTCACCGAAATGCAAATTATTGTTGTTGCAAACTGAGGATCAAACTTGGAGCCATTTTAATCTCCTTGGCTTAGTGCTATGTGAGCTAATGACTTGACATAGCACAGAAGGAGGCCATTCAGCCTGTGGTGTAGGGACCAAGCAAGGGAGCTCACTGGGAGGCTCCCTTTGATATCCGATATGGCAGAAAGCCTCCGTGAATGTTATGAGGGGAAACACGGAGCTGGGAGGGAGTTAATTCTGCCCAGAATGCGTTCTGTTCAAACGTGAATCGAGTGCACAAATTCAGCGGCTGCTGAGGAAATGAATTGTACAATCCTTGGATTGAGCCAAACCGTGGGCTTCAAGTGGGCTCGATCAGAATTTCTAGTTCATTGCATTCTTCCTACATGAGCACTCGTCATTATTATATTTTTAAAAAAGCAAAATGCAGCAGTTAGTCATCACTAGGCATGTTCTGTGAGACACACTCACTGTGTGGCTTTCAGCAGCCCCTGTGCATACCAGACAGGAAATGATGTCGTTTGCATTATTAGACAATTTTGAAAGTCTCCCTTCTGAGATGGAAATGCTGCTTTGAGATTTTATTTTTCTTCTTCACCATGTTTAAGGCTGCCCAGACTACCAATAAAAGCAACCTGAAACTGGGATGATTTCTTTGTTTAATTCTGCCCCCAACCACCGCACCATCACCAGCCCTTTCAGCCATTGTTGAATCTTAAAGCACAGTAGGAGGCCACTCGGCCCATTATACCTCTGCTGGCTTTTTGCCAGAGCTATCTGATTAGTCCCATTCCCCAGCTCTTTCCTTATTGCCCAACCATTTCCCCCCCCGCCCCTTTCAAGTATATATCCAATTCCCTTTAGAAAAATTATCATTGGAATCTGCCCCCTCCACCTTTTCAGGCAGTGCTTTCCAGATTGTAACGCCCTGCTGCGTTTATTAAAAAAAAGCCTCCTTTCCCCTCTGTTTCTTTTGCCAATGATATTAAACCCATGTCTTCTGATTGCTGACTCTCCTGTGATTGGAAACAGCCTCTCCCTACTTGATCCAAACCCAAGTCACCTTTTGCCTCTCTCCCGGTCTAGAACATGGGTAATAAAGTGGCAGTGGCCTGGCTAAAGGCTCTCTGACCATCCTCTTCCCTATGGTTGAGGGAAGGGTAAGCGGGTCACAGAGTACTCTGGTTCCTTTATTTTCTTCCCTTCTCTCCTGAAGGCATTGACTCCTTGCTGACCAACCAATGCACAGCTGTCCATCATCCTTCAGTACCCCCCCTCTTTCTTTACATGAGTCTTGATGGCAAGATATTTGACTCTCCTCACTGAACACTCAAGCTCACACATAAGCACATGTTCTCTTGCACATGCTCACAAAAACAAAGCTGAATCTGTATAAAACACTGGTTAGGCCTCAACTGGAGCATTGTTGTCCGATTCTGGGCACTGCACTTTAGGGAGGATGTGAAGGCATTAGAGAGAGTGCAGAAAAGATTAATGAGAATGAATCCAGGGATGAGGGACTTCAGGTACATGGATAGATTGGAGAAACTGGGGCTGTTGGCTGTAGGGAAGAGAAGGTTGAGAGGAGATTTGAGAGAGGTGCTCAAAATCATGAGGGGCCTGGACAGAGTCAATGGGGAGAAACTGTTCCCATTGGTGGAAGGATCAAGAACCAGAGGGCAAGATTTAAGGTGATTGGCAAAGGAAGCAATGGTGACATGAGAAACTTTTTGAATGGCGAGTGGTTAGGATCTGGAATGTTGTGGCTGACGGCGTGGTGGAAACAAATTCAACTAAAGGCATTCGTAAGGGAATTGGACAGTTATTTTGAAGACAAAAAAAATTACAGGAGAGCTATGGGGAAAAGACAGGGCAATGAAGACTGGCTGAGTTGCTCTTGCAGAGAAGAAGCCAGCACAGAGACTATGGGCCAAATGGTCTCCCTTCAGTGCTGTAACCATCTGAAAGTAGTCAAGATCCAGAACTGTGGCCCATTTTTCCCATCCTGCTCCAGCCCCTGAGATTCTTATTGCTACACTGATTGATTTGAGATTGAATGTGGGACCGCTTGACAAAGGTCATCCTCCTGTTGCAAATAATAACCAAGCTATTGAGAGATTGTTATTTTTAAGGGAATAAAGTCCATTGTTATTGCATAACTTCATCTGTGACACTTGAGCTGAACCAATTCAATGATTTGTTTTTAGTGCTTAGTGCTTGGCTCAGAGTTCTTGGTTCAAGTTAACCTTGAGTAAATAGATTATCCAAGCTGAGATTCGGTTTGTAAACTGTTGGAGGAGGGGTTTGGCTCATCTACAGCCAGATGGTTTTTGGGTTCAAATGCCAAGGTTGTCTGTTACCTCTGATCCTCCAGGATTGTGTTTAATAACACTTCTGTGACCAGGCAATTCAATGAGGTACCTCTCGATTATTAGAGCCCTTCTGATCCAGGATGATGGACATCAAGACTTCCTCTGTCTGTCTGTTCTTCCTACACCCTCAGTGAGCCAGCTGGGAAATGCCAAAAGCAGATTAATCCTGCATGATCCAAGATTCCTGATAGCCAGGGAATAGGAGGCAACTGAAGTGCATCAGGATCCTTGGCCTGTTTATCACACACAGCTCAGGACCAAGAGATCAAACATTGTCCTCCCTTTTATCTCAGCAGTTGCTATCTTTCTTGAAGATTGGGCTTTGCAAATGCCGTTATTGGATGAAGGTGATCAGCAGGATTTCAGTTCTGTATAAATACCTCCTTGGGTTCAGCAGTCACTGCATAAATGGTTGGAGTGTCTTAATTTTATGGGAGTTGACTTGCGTGACTCGATATCTACTGGGTGCAGCAGTGGGCCCCAGGCGTGTAACAATGAAATTCCCTTTGTGACGTGGACTGGATTTTCATGCCGTTCACTCATGTGTTTCCTCAGTCTCTCCAGGGGCAGACTGAGACAAGGCCTGGTTTGAATTATTGAACTGCTTTATTGTGCAGTAAGGTGGATGTACAGAGCAATAGTTGAATCACTTGACGCAACCTGCTCCCACAAAATAATATGAAACTAATAAATACACCATGCTACCCTGCTTCAGTGGGCTATCTGACCTCACTGAAGCAAGAGGTCTGCTAACTATCTTAGTATTTTGACTCTCTGCCTTAGCAAAGGCCCTGGTGGCTTTTCCCTTAACAAAAGACAAACTGCTCTTTAAAGCCAGCTGACTCAAAAGCTTTGAATGGGAAGGAAGCAAAGATATTTGCCTTCTGACTTTGGCAACTCTGTGTGGGCCAATAGAGCTCTTAATCAAACCTGCCTACGTGTGGGCAACCATTCCAATGAGCTCCATGCCAAACTCGGAAAAGAAAGAATGAGGTGCTCCAATCTGTAAGGTGTAATGTTTGCTGGAAAGTATTTTAACAAGCCCCATTGGCTGAGGTCATCCAGCCAGATGGCTTTGTCTGGCTTCAGATGTGTGTCTCAGCATGTGGCCTGTTTGAGAAACCTGCCCTTTACAAGTGAGCTTCAATTTAGAAGCACATTTTAACCCAACTCTTTACCTAGACCCTTTCCAATCAAAAATGGTCAAAACATCCTGAAATGTGATGGCAATTAACGCCTACAGCATACGTCTTTAACACCAGTGTGTTTGCATAGTGACCAATCATACAAGTCAGGAGATAACCTGTAGGTCGTGTGCCAGCCTGCCTTATCTGGTAACACTTGGGCTTCTGAGTTGAAAAATTGTCGGTTCGGGTTCTATTCCAGGATTTCATATTCCTTTGGAAAGAAAGACTTGCATTTATATCATGCTTTTCACAACCACCAGCTGTCTCAAAGGGCTTTATAGCTGATTTACAGCCAACCTTTTGAAGTGTAGCTGCTGTTGTGATGTAGGAAATGCAGCAGCTCATTTGCGCACAGCAAGATCCCACAGAGGGCCTTGTGATAATGACCAGAAATTCTATTTTAGTGATGTTGATTAAGGAATAAATGTTGACCTGGACACTGGGAGAGCTCCCCTGCTCTTCTTCTTTGGAATAACGCTTTGGGATCTTTTAACATTTACCTGAGGGGGCAGACCAGGCTTCGGTTTAATGTCTCATCTGAAAGGCGGCTTCTCTGGCAGTCTTTCAGCACTGCACGTAAGAGTCAACCTTGATTTTTGCGCTCAAGTTTTGGAGTGGGACTTGAACCCACAACCTTGTGACTTGGAGACAAGAGTGCTGATGACTGATCCACGATTGACACCCAAGCTGCCACCCTTCAGATCAGATATGAAATCCAGGCCCCCTCTGTCTTTTCTACTGGTTTAGGTCAAATTAAAGGTCCTGTGATGGCAAAGAGGTGTCTTGGCGAGCAATCTTTCCTCGGTCAACACCGTCAGAAATAGATGAACTGATCGATCGTGTTGTTTGGAAAACCTCAAGTGGCCACCATGTTTAACAGCAGTTCATTTATTGCAAAGCTCTGCTGGTGTTTGAGAGCTGGGATGAGACGCTACATAAATGCAAGTCCGTTTCTTCTCACTATTTGACATAGGCATAAGCTGCACAAAGTAATTTAGTATCCAGAGCATTGGGAGTTCAGTATCAGTATTGTATAGTAAAAAAAATGTTCTTTTGGTTTCAATTGCTGGTTGGTATGTGTGCTAATGATGTGACTCGAGTATTCTCGCAGGCCCAACATAGCCTGTCTCTTTAGTTTTTATCTTCTTTGCTGCAGCATGCAGTCCTGTTAGCCAAGGCTTTGGCATAGAATGTTAGGGGTGGTGGCTGAACTCGAAAGTCTGGCTTAATCAGCATGGCAGAACAATGACATTGCTGGAGAGAAACTCTTCAGATCAGGCACCATGACATGGAGGGGACACAGACTCAACATCGACCGCCCTGATGAGATTCTGAACTTCCGCCTCTGGTGTGGACAGTTGGTTAGCAGCGATCATTCACCATGCTGCCCGTATCTTATTGCACACTCGGTCCTGCTCACCCATTGGCCCTCTCCTTGACAACCTATGGGCCAACAATCTCCTGAGCGTGCTGAGAGGAGGGCTGATGGCATTTGAAACAAGGGGGTGATTTTCAACATGCCACCAAGGTATAAAAGTGGCATTTTGGATCGGGTGCCCCACAATAGAAGTGCCCTGATTGTCATTGCTATCGATTTAATGAAAATCAGGCAGCTACCAGAAAGGGCACCTGATCCACAGTGCCAGTTTTACACCTGGGGTGACCAGCTGAAAATCTACCCCAGATTTTTGAACATCGCTCAGTGATTATGTTTGTGTGCATACATGTAGGAGTTCACTTTAATTTTGTCAATCTGTCCCACTGGAAAATAACAGCACTGTATCTGTTTGCTTTGCAGAACTCTATGAACCTTCCACCAGATAAAGCACGGTTACTACGACAGTATGACAATGAGAAAAAATGGGATCTCATCTGTGACCAGGTACTTAGAATCCAGTCATAAGAACATAAGAAATTGGAGCAGGAGCAGGGCCTTTGGCCCCTCGAGCCTGCTCTGCCATTCAATAACATCGTGGCTGACCTGATCTTGCCCTCAACTCCACTTTTCTGTTTGTTCTCCATAACCCCTGACTCCCCTATAGCTCAAGAATCATTCTATCTCAGCAAGAATATATTCAATAACTCAGCCTCGACACTTCTCTGGAGTAGAGAATTCCAAAGATTTACAACCCATTGAGAGAAAGAATTCCTCCTCGTTCCCATCTTAAATTAATGACCCCTTATTCTGAAATTATGCCCCCTCATTCTAGATTCCCCCCATGATGGGAAGCACCTCAGCATCTACCCTTTTAAGCACCCTCTAAGTCTTACATATTACACATATTTCATTCTTCTGAATTCCAATGAGTACAGGCCCAACCTTTCCTCACAAGACAATCCCTTCATCCCAGGAATCAGCCTGGTGAACCTTCTCTGAACTGCCTCCAATGCAAGTATATCCCTCTTAAGTGAGGAGACCAAAATTGTAAACTGTATTTTAGATGTGGCCTCGCCAATGCCCTGTACAGTTGTAGCAAGGCTTCTGTACTTTTATTCTCCTTCTCCCTTGCAATGAAGACCAACATTCTATTTGCCTTCCTAATTACTTGCTGTACTTGCATGGTAACTTTTTTGTTTCATGCACAAGGACACCTAGATCCTTTTGTACTGCAGCATTCTGCAGTCTTTTTCTATTTAAATAATATCATGTTGTTCTATTCTTCCTACTAAAGTAAATAACCTCACATTTTCCCACATTATGCTCCCATCTGCCAAATTTTTGCCCACTCTCTACCTATCTATATCCCTTTGCAGACTGTGTCCTCACAGCTTGCTTTCCTACCTATCATCAGCAAGTGTGGCCACAATACAGCCTGTCCTTTCATCCAAGTCATGAATATAGATTGTAAACAGTTGAGATCCCAACACTGATCCCTGTCGCACTCAACCAGTTAAAATTTGCTAACCTGAAAATGACCCATTGATTACAACGCTGTTTCCTGTTAATTACCCATTCGTCTATCAATGCTAATATACTACCTCCAACACCATGAGCTCTTTTGCAGTTCCGTGGCACCTTATTGAACACCTTTTGGATACCCAAATGCACTACGTCTACTGGTTCCCCTTCATTCACCTTGCTTGTTTTATCCACAAAGAGCTAGAATAAGTTTGTCAAACATGATTTCCCTTTCATACAATTCAGTAGAGTCAACTTGGTTTTGTTATGATTTTCCAAATGACTTGCTTAATAATGGATTCCAACATTTTCTCAATGACAGATGTTAGGCTAATTGACCTATAGTTTGTTGTTTTCTATCTCCCTCCTTTCTTGAATAGAGGTCTCACGTTTGTGATTTTCCAATCTGCTGGGACCTGTCTAGCCCACTTAAGATATATAGAGACCTCCAGTGCTGTTATCCTTGAGCATTTTTGTGGGAGAGGTTGGGGGATGGAATGTTACCTTGGAACACTTGTTCAGGAA
Organism: Carcharodon carcharias; assembly: GCF_017639515.1. Lineage (NCBI taxonomy): Eukaryota > Metazoa > Chordata > Chondrichthyes > Lamniformes > Lamnidae > Carcharodon > Carcharodon carcharias. The sequence continues at coordinate 15,164,566 of NC_054507.1, read as the reverse complement.
TACGTTTTCCGTTGATGAGCTTCTGTTCCAGGCCCCACACTCTCCCCTCTTCAGGGAATGGCTCTATTGACATGAGACTTGTCAGGGATCGGCTGTGCCATCAACTCCATGGATTAGCATCCAGCTTGGTCCTCTGTGCCAGCACCTGAGCCACTCAAACTCTACTGGCCTAGGATTGCTGCATCGGAGAAGTTCGCAGGCCCTGTTTCCAAAAGGCTCCAGTGCAGGGTTCAGACATGGGCAATGAGGTTGGGCAAAATTGGTCAGCCTGGGCCTTAGGCTCACAAGGCCAAGTTTTTGGATACGTTCTCCCATTAAGGAACCTCAGCAGGCAGCAGCAGATATAAATCACAGCTGGCTGTCAATGATTTTCTGCCACTCTTTTTAATGGATGGAAAATAGTGGGGAAATGCATGTGCAGTTCCATAATAAGCACTCCTGGGGGGGGGTGAGGCTCCCCAATAGGAGTACCCATTTGAAATATTGGCCGATGAGTTTAGATACACGATGCTGTAATATCCATTCTGTTTGCCTGCCCCCCCACCCCCCAAAAACCCCCACATAGCCCAATGGACTACAAAAACTTGCATCTCTAACAGTAAAATATTAGAAGGCTCTTCACAGGAGTGTTATCAAGCCTGAGTGGATGCTGAGTCATATAAGGAGATATTAGGGCAGGTGACCCAAAGCTTGGTTAAAGAGAGTGATTTTAAGGAGCATTGGAAAGCAGGAGGGAGAGAGAGAGGCGGAAAGGTCAAGGAAGGGAATTCCAGTGCTCAGGGCCTAGATAGCTGAAGGCATGGTCGCCAGTGATGGAACGATGAAAGTTGAGCATGCCCAAGAGACTGTTTTCACCAGAATTATGAATGCTGCTTTAGAAAATCTAGGCTTGCATTGCAATGAAGATTCAAACTTGTCCCCTCCCACCACCTCATCGAGTAAATGTGCTTAATCGTAGCTAACAGTTGACAGACCCTGGTTCAATTCTTGGTCTGTCCTGAGTAATCTATTCTCAAAGCTGCTAATCAGCTCGAGGCAATTACTGGTGGCCTCGCATCTCTGTTTTGGGGAGGGTTTCTGTCCCCAGATCACTTGTCAGTGGGAAGCGAATATGTGGACACTGAGCAAGGATGGAATTGGGCTTCGTTGTGGTGCTTCCTGTGCCTGAATAACCTGCCAAAACTCCGTGGCTTGGCTCGAAAATGGCCTCCTAGGTGAGGCGTCCCAGTGTGAGTCAGCACCTTTTAGGAGGGGAGACAAAACTGGGGTGGGGGTTAAATACTCCAGGTACAACAACGTCTGCAATGATTCATACTACCTGTATGTTTATCTGTTGTGACATAGCATCATCCAGCCCAATGTGTCTGTGCTGGCTCTTTGGTGGAGCAATCCAATTGGTCTCTCTCCCCTGCTCTTTCCCCAAAGCCCTGCAAATATTTCCCCAAGTCCCTTTTGCAAGTTACTATTGAACCTGCTTTCATGCAGTGCATTCCAGACGATAAGTCACTGTGTAAGGAAATCTCTCTTCATCTCCCCTTTGGTTCTTTAGCCATAAGCTCATTATTCTAGGTGTGAAGTGAAAACATTTTATTCTCAATATTGAAAAGCTGGATTGAGGCAAATTTACAAATGAGCTGCTCCTCATTTGCCAGGTGCATTTTGAAGAAAGCTTCTCGTTTTTCTCTCTCTCTTTTTTCTCTCTGTTGTGTTTGAGATTAAATGACCATTTGATTGTTTGTTTTGTTTCTGTCTGCATTGTCAGGAGCGCTTTCAGGTGAAGAATCCTCCACATACCTACATCCAGAAACTGAAGAGCTACTTGGACCCAGGAGTCACCAGGAAGGTAAAAGGAACTTTCATTACACACTTGTGGATAAAGGGCTTGTTATGCAGAGAAAGTCTGTCAAAATGGTGGCATGACACATGAGCTGTGTCTATTTAAAAATATTTTCTATGAAGGCATATAGCACTGTCCTTTCATCTTTGGCATTGAGGAGATGATTGCAACCCTCCCAGTAAAGTGCTCAGGTTTCTTTATCTATCCTTCAGCTACCAGAAGCCTGCCCCCACCCCTGGCGATTTTGACTTGGGAGCTAAATGTCCGCCCAGAACCGCGGGGTCCTTGATGACATTTTCAGATCGTGGCCTGGTGATGACATTGGACACTGGCTGCTATCTTAATGCTGGTGTGCTGAGTTAAGACAGGCGGCTTTCTTGCCTGGTAATAAAACAGTTGGCATTGTTCTCAACCTGGGAATACTGGACGTCAACACAGTAATTTTCTGATGACTTATTCCTTGAGAGGAGTCTTGCCCATGGAGAACACAGGCCAGAAATTCCAGTCAGAATCCAATAGGGCCTCTCAGCAAGCAAGAGTCCCCAATTGAAGTAAATGTCAGAAAACAACTTGTTTGCTGCCAAGTGTTTTTTTTTCTTTCATGGGATGTGGGTGTCTCTGGCAAGGCCAACATCCCTAATTGGCCTTGAACTGAGTGGCTTGCTAGGCCATTTCAGAGGGCAGTTAAGAATCAACCACAATGCTGTGGGTCTGGAGTCACATGTAGGCCAGGCCAGGTAAGGACGGCAGATTTCCTTCCCTAAAGGACATTAGTGACCCAGACGGGTTTTTACAACTGATAGTTTCATGGTCACCATTACTGAGGCAGGCTTTCAATTCCAGGTTTTATAATTGAACTCAAAGTTCACCAGCTGCTGTCATGGGATTTGAACCCCAAGTCCCCAAAATATTCATCTGGGTCTCTGGATTACTCATCCAGTGACATTACCACTTTGCCACCGTCTCCCCTAAGTGTGCAGGTATTTCGAACCTTGATACCATTGACCCTCACTTTAATGAGCCCCAAATTCACCAATAATTAAACATGTCTTTGTCCATACTAAGAAATGGCCCAGAGGGCCAAGTAACAATTGTACCTGTCTTCGATTGGTAGATCAGTGAGTTGGCGTAAGGATGCCCTCACACAATCCAATGAACAGTGGGTTCAAAAGCTTCCTTTGGGTTCTGGTGATGTGGGTTTTGCCACACGAGAGAGAAAGGGAAGGCAAATGATTGATTGCAATCATTAACGCATCCAATGAAGAACTCGGGAGAACTTCTTTACCCAGAGAGTGATTAGAATGGGGAACTCACTACCACAGGCGGTTGAGGTGACTAACCTAGATACATTTAAGGGGAAGCTAGATAAGCATAAGCAAGAGAAAAGAATAGAAGAATATGCTGATAAGATGGGAGGAGGCTCGGGTGGAGCACAAACCATGGCATGGATCAGTTGGGCTAAATGGCCTGTTTCTGTGCTGTAAATCCAACGTATTGTATAAATCATCCACAGCTCCGTGATTAGCTACGGGCCAGTGTTTAGAGAAGCCAGCCCTCCGAATGGGGGGCAAAGAAAGATGTCGAGGAGAAAATGAGGGGGAAAATTCATTTGCTGTTTCCAAAGTGCAGCTTCTTCTATATCTGTTTCTTGTGAAAATAAAAGTGGAGGAGAGGGCGTGTGGGCTTTTCGCCTTCACTGTTTGGGTTGGAGCCTAATGTGGTCAAAACCCAAATGTTTTAGAACCCGTCTGATTTTTGTCCCTCTTGTTTTGGTGGGGCAATTCATTCCCCCATGCAATTGCCCAGGGCAGTGAAGGAGGAAATTACCCCTGGTATCCTTATACCATGTTTGTGCATCGGCAGAATTGGTTTTTCTGAAGTTGTCACGTGCCTGTTGCATTGCTATCAGTCTGATGACACCTCCCTGTTGCTGTTTGTAACCAATGACATCGCCACCTGTGTAGTCAGCATCACTCGGTGTGGATCACTCACTGGGCGTGACATAGTGATGAAGTGGCAACTCTGGACCCTAAATTAATAAGAAACATGTATCCCGAATTCAGCGTCCCATCTTTGAGAATCTCACTATATTAGCAGCGTTATCTTATGCGACATACCCTCCATTTCTTTGTCTAACTTCCTGGGAGAGTCAGAGATATGGCCGAGTCACGATTATGTGCACAGTTTGCATTTATATAGTGCCTTTAATGGAATAAAACATCCCAAGGCACCTCAGAGGGACGTTATTTTTTTAAAAATGACACCAAGTCTCATATGGAGATATTGGGACAGGTGATCAAGAGCTTGGTCAAAGAGGCAGGTTTAAAAGAGTGTTTTAAAGGAGGAGAGATGGGTAGAGAGATGGCGAGGTTTAGAGAGGGAATTTCAGAGTTCAAGGCCCAGGCAGCTGAAGGCATGGCCACCAATGGCCAAGTGATTAGAATTGGAAATGCTCTAGAGAACAGAATTAGATGAGCTCAGATATCTTGGAGGATTGAAAGCAAAATACTGCAGATGCTGGAAATCTGAAATAAAAATTAAAAAAAATGCTGGAAAAGCTAGTAGATCTGGCAACATCTTTGGAGAGAGAGAGATAAAGTTAACGCATCAGAGTCCATATGACTCTTCAGAGCTAGAGAGGTTGTCATGGATTTCATACTGTTTGAGGGGGTGGAGCAGGTGGAGCAAGATAGGAGGCCAGGGATGGGTGGGGTCTGAGGAGAGATCGACAAAGATGTCACAGACACAAGACAAAAGACGTTAGTGCTGAAGAGTAAAGAAGGTGTCGATAGTGGCATAAAGGTAAGATAGCAGAATAAGGGCCAGCGCTCTATGAAAGCGCAACATAGAACCAAGTGACAGATGGCCTGGTGGGGTGGGGAAGAAATAAATAAAATTAAAAAAAATTAAATTAAAATTAGCTTGGTGGGTTGTTGGGCTTGAGGAGGTTACAGAGATAGGAAGGGGTGAGGCCATTTGAAAACCAGGATGAGAATTTGAAAATTGATGTGTTGTTTAATTGGGAGCCCATGCAGGTCAGCAAGGGGTGATGGGGGAAGGGGACTTGGTGTGAGTTAGGACATGGGCGGCAGAGTTTACGCAGGGTAGAATGTGTGGGAGAGCAGCCAGGAATCTGTTGGAATAGTCGAGTCTGGAGGAAACAAAGACATGGATGAGGGTTTCAGCAGCAGATGAGGTGAGACAGAGGAAGGTGGGGGGGGGGGGGGGCAAAGTTGAGCGATGTTGAGAAGGTAGAAATCAATGGTCTTAGTGACAATGTGGAGATGTGGCCAGAAGTTCATCTCGGGGGCAATTAGATTGTGAACAGTTTGGTCTGCAATTGTGTAACTGTGTACCTACAGGTGAGTTGCACTATTTTTCACTTGTGCCTTTTGTATGGTTCTCGGTTTAATGCCCCAGCAAAGAACCAACCAAATTTGCCCCCTATGCTAACCTCATCCCTTCTGTTCTTGATTGCAGAAATTCAGGCGCCGAGTGCAAGAATCAACTAAAGTATTGCGGGAGCTCGAGATCTCCCTCCGAACCAATTACATTGGGTGAGTGTGCTGTGCACTTTCGTGTTCCTAGGAGTGTAGATTGATCAGAAGAACAGCAGCATGTAGCAGCCTTGTCCCAAGGCACCAAACTGAAACAAGTGGGGAAACAGATATTCAGTCTGGGGGCGAGAGATTAGGAGAAGTGGCCAAGAGCATGGTCAAAAATCAAGGTTTTTCAAAGGTGCCAAGGCCTAAAGATTTCGGACAGGGCTATAAAGAACGGGGTTGAAGTGGCGGAAGATACTTCCATTAGTCATTAGAGGGAGTGTTGTGCTCAGAGGCAACTTTTATTTATATAGCACCTTTAATGTAATCAAATGTCTCGAGGCGCTTTAGAGGATTATAAAATAAAACATGACACTGAGCCACATAGACATATTAGGAAAGACAGCCAAAAGCTTGATCAAAGGTATCTTTTGAGGAGCCGCTTCGAAGAGTAGACAGAGGTAGAGAGGCGGAGAGGTTTAGGGAGGGAATTCTAGGCCTAGGTAGCTGAAGAAGGTGGAATTAGAGGAATGCGGATATCTCAGAGGGTTGTGGGGCTGGAGGAGACTATAGAGACGGAGAGGGACAGGGCCTTATAGGAATTTGAAAACAAGGATGAGAATTTTAATTTGGAGCCACTATAGGTCAGTGAGCGTGGATGATGGGTGAAAAGGAATTTGGTGTGAGCTCAGACACAGGCAGCAGAGTTTAGGATGACCTCAAGTTTACTAAGTGTGGAATGTGGAAGGTCGACCAGGAGTGTGTTAGAATAGTCAAGTCTGGTGGTGACAAAGGCATGGGTGAGGGTTTCAGCAGCTGATAAGCTGAGACAGGCGGAGAAGGGCAACGTTATGGAGGTGGAAATAGGCAGCCTTAGTGATGGTACAAAGGTGAAATATAACACTGAGCTTGTGAACATTCTGGTTCAGTCTCGGACCGTTGCACAGGAGAGGGATGGAGTCGATAGCCAGGGGTCAGTTTTTGGAAGGAAACAAAGACAATGGGTTTGGTCTTCCCAATATTTAATTGGAGGAAATTTCTGCTTATCCAGTACTGGATGTCGGATAAGCAGTCTGATAGTTTAGCAAGAGTGGAGGAGTTTAGAGAATTGGGGGTGAGGTAGAGCTGGGTGTCGTCAGCGTACATGTGAAAGCTAACACTGAATGGGGTCGAGGGAGCAGGAGGTGGGTCTCATGGACAAGGTGAGCTCAGAGAGAGCATGAGGGGCGATAGGAGAGAAAGATGACAGTTCAGGGCTAGGGCACGGGGTGGATTAGGGGAAGTTTGGCCTGGTGGGCTAGTGGAAGGGAGGGATGTGGCGGAGACAGCTGATGGGGTGTTCCCCATCTTGCTGACAAAAACCCATGAGATTTTCATGCATTGTTGGAGGTGAGGGTGAAGGACACATGGGAGAGGGGTCTAAGAAGGTGGCTTTCAGTTGAGAAAAGAAGCTAGGGGGTTACCTTTTACATTCCAGGATGATCCTGGAATAGTGAGCAGTTTTAGAAGGTAACAGCAGGCCTTGATAGCACTGTATGTGGTCCAGCCAGATCTGGCACTTCTGTTCCGTTGATGATCGTATTGAATGGTGGGGCAGGCTCGGGGGGCTGAATTGTCTGCTCCTGCTCCTAGTTCTTAGGTTCTTATGTTCTAAGTCTGCATTCATTGGGCCTAAAGGAGCACAGACGAGGGCAGTATTGGGGGAAATGGCTGGGTGGGGTGGAGTGGGGAGCAAGGGAGAGAGACTAATGGTTTATTGGGGACTGTGGCTTCAAAGGTGGAGTTGAGGCTGCGGTTGACCAGATTGGTTGCTTTTTATTTTCTCCTATCACGGGATCTGGGCTTCACTGGCTAAGCCAGCATTTATTGCCCATCCCCAATTGCCCTTGAGAAGTTGGTGGTGTGCTGCCTTCTTGAACCGCTGCAGTCCATGTGGTGTAGGTACACCCACAGTGCTGTTAGGGAGGGAGTTCCAGGATTTTGACCCAGTGACAGTGAAGGAACGGTGATATATTTCCAAGTCAGGATGGTGAGTGACTTGGAGGGGAACTTCCAGGCGGTGGTGTTCCCATGTGTCTGCTGCCCTTGTCCTTCTAGATGGTAGTGGTTGTGGGTTTGGAAGGTGCTGTCTTGGTGAGTTGCTGCAGTGCATCTTGTAGATGGTACACACTGCTGCTACTGTGCGTGGGTGGTGGAGGGAGTGAATGTTGAAGATGTTGGATAGGCTGCCGATCAAGCGGGCTGCTTTGTTGTGGATGGTGTCGAGCTTCTTGAGTGTTGTGGGAGCTGCACTTATCCAGGCAAGTGTATAGTATTCCATCACACTCCTGACTTGTGCCTTATAGATTGTGGACAAAGGTTTGGGGAGTCAGGAGGTGAGTTACTTTCCACAGAATCCCAGCATCTGACCTGCTCTTGTAGCCATAGTGTTTATATGGCTAGTCTAGTTCAGTTTCTGGCCAGTGGTAACCCCCAGGGTGTTGATAGCTGCAGAAAGGTTGCAGTGAATGGAGGGTCAATAGTCAAGTGGGATTTTGAGAGTGCAGTTATAAGTGAAATGGCAGAGACTTTGTCCAGAGGTGAAAACAGAAGGAAGTAGGGTTTGAAGGGGGAAGCAGATGTGAGTATTGAGTGAGACAAGGAAGCGATCAGAAAAGGCCTTCTCCATGATTGATATGATGGGAGTAGCGAGGTCAAGGCGGTAGCTGTGAATTTGGATTGGGGAGTTTACATGCAGGGAGAGATTAAAGGAGATGAAGAGGACACTGAATTCGGAGGAGAGGGACCATGAGTTGAGATGGAGATTGAAACCACCGAGGATGAGAAGTCACTCGGTGCAGAGGCTGAGAGAGGAAAGCAGTGAAGATATTGTGGTGAGAAAATTGCATTGGTGGTGGCGAACCAGGATTTTAAATGAGAGGCAAGAGGGATGGAACAAGGTGAGATGTTCAAAGAAAGAGAAAGTGCCAGAGGCGTTGAAGATCAGGCCAAGGTGTGATTTGGTGATGAGGGCTATCAAAGTGTGGGCAGGACACGTGATGAAAGGTATAGCCAGGCAGGGAGGCTTTATTTAGGGCAAAGGTGTCATCCCCCCTCAGCCGGGTTTCATTAGGGCCATGATGTTGATCCACTCGTCCACAATGAGTTCATGGATGGCAAAGGCATCTTTCACAAATGAACGGACATTCTGGAGGGAGATGTGGAGAAGAGCAGTGAGAGCTGATCCGCTGGCAGAGCCCACAGGGTCAGCAAAGGGAGGGCTGAGTTGGACAGGAAGAAGATTGGCACGATGAGCCCCCAGCGGGCATACTGAGCAGGAAGGTCGGTGAGAGAGTGGGATGGGGCAGTTGGGGTTGCTGCTTGTGAGGAGGCAGTGAAGAGGGGTGCCCAATGGGCCCTATGGAGGATACCGAGAGGCACAGAGGAAAGCTACAGGCTTCTGTAAGAGGGAGTCAAGCCTGGGACTGTGACAAGAGGAGCAAGAAGGTCAGAGTCCGTAAACTGAAGTGTTTTGGAGAAAAATTGCAGGGGTGAGGTGGGATAAGTACATGGGAGTGATTTAAAATTAAGGTGTGGAGTTCAAGTTTAATGCTTGTGGTTGGGGTGGGGGAAGAGACACAGCAAACCAGTGGTTAGTTAGCAAGGACAGGCGTGATGGATGAATGGGGCCTTAGTTTGTGAGAGGATATTTTGGTGGGGGGAGGGGTGCAGTGGGGAAGCAGAGTTAACCCCCTCCTGTCACCCCCACAAAAGGAGGCTGCTGGAGGCCTGACGCCGAGGGGAATGAGAAATCGGGAGGAGGGTGAGGCTTTTGAGGATGACCCCTTTGTCCGTAGTCTGGGGCAACGATCTTCAGATGGACATTAGTGGGTTGGAGAGGGTTCAGAGAAGAGTGACTGGGTTGGCTTTGGGAGTTGTCCAACTTGTGAGGAGAGGTTCTACGAACATTAAGAAGTATTTGGATGTGCACCTGCAATGCCATGGCATACAAGGCTATGGGCCTAGTGCTGGAAAATGGGATTAGAATAGTTAGGTACTTGTTTGACTGGCGCACTCGATGGGCTGAAAGGCCTTTTTCTGTGCTGTAGACCTCTATGATTCTATTTGGACAAAGGGGGCAAGTTCAAATTGATGAGAGGAAAATGTAGACAAATGTCAGGAAGCACTACTTTGTGAGCAATGATTGAAATGGCCTTCTGGGTAGGATGGCAGAGCCCTAAAGCATTGAAGAGCCAGTTGGATGCTGGGATGGGAGGACTGTATGGATGAGCTAAGATGGGCTGAATGAGTTAGTGGACATGTTGAATGGGTTCTTGAAGGGATGGCATGTTCCAGTTATTAAGAACACAGTGAAGTGTTCTTAACTGCCAGCAGGTTGTTTAACTGGAGAGCATGGGTCCAGAACTAGTGTTCACATTAAACAACCTTGAGTACGACTGGAGAATAGAAAGGATATCATGTCACTCGCACAAACTTTCTGAACATGCTGAAATTCTGAAGCAAAATTCTAGGCTTAACCATTATTACCAAAACAGGGGAGCATGAAATTGGATCCATTTGGATTTCCTCCTGAATTGTCAATGTGTGTGTGAGTGGGAAGTCCATAGGTGGACTGAAGCTCTAATTACTGCACATTTAAAAGAAATGCAAAATTAAAAAGAAGAATTGCAGGCCTTGTAATGGGGAAAAAGAAAAAGGCATTTCGAGGGTTAAAGCAAGGTGGTGCCTGAATGAAAAGGAATGTAATCTGTTCAGGGTTGGGGAGGGGAGTTAGTAAATGAATGGTGGAAACTGAGTTTGGATATGCCATTGTACAGCCTCAATTACACAGCAGGTTGGACTTGAATAGCTGGGAGGAAAAACCTTCCATTATCTGTGGTACAATGGCTTCCTGCAGACTGCTGAATCCACGAGATCCAGTGATAACACTGGTCCCGTGTCACAATCCCCTTGCAGATGGCGGAGTACATCACATTGTTGCGTGGCCCACTTGGCAGGATGTTTGGAGATAAACAGTTGTGCACATGCATCTTGCCTGGGAAACTGTGCTGAGAGCAACTCACGGATTGTTGCAGGGATCCCATCCCATCGGCGACTTGTTGGCAGAATAAAAAAAAATACATTTGGGATGCGTGCAATGTTTGTTGATTGTAGCATTAAAAGTGCCTTGTAAAACAAACACGGTTTATTCTCTCTTTAGGGGTCTTGCTTTTGGTGCAGGTCCAGATTGTGTATTTAACCTCCAACCTGATTTTGTTTCCAGGACTGTTAGAAAGCGTCAGTGACACATTGACCAGTTTGTAAATGGCTACGCTTTGAAGTCCCCTTAAGCCTGTGGTTCAATGAGATGAGCTGGAAGCAGCAGGCTTGTACCTGATGGGAATGGGCTCATTTCACTGACAGGAGCAGGATGGAGCTGAGGAAATAGGACTTTTATTTATATATATGAATAAAAAGTTTTATTTATATAGAAACTCTCCGTCATGCACAGCAGACTTGTCAGAAAGAAAGGGAGAGACACTCACTTTTATCTATGATCTCCATCATCCCTCCCAAGTGCCTCAAGGTGTCTCTCAGATGATGAATTACTTTGGAGTGCAATCATCACTGTTGTGTCAGCAACTTAAGCTGGGCATCTGAGAGAGAAAGGTGGGCTCACACTTTGGTTGAGGCCCTTTGTTTAAAGCCTTGGAGTTATAACAAGGAGCGCATTGTGCATTTCTCCAAAGCTTCAAACACTCCTACTCTTGGGTTCTTCTGCCCACGTACCAGGAGTTGATGGATGCACATAATTATCAGAATGGCATGTCGCATTTTTCATCAGTTGCCAGAGCATTCACTCTGTTTCAGTCCAAAACTATCTTAAAAACCATTTCTCCCTTTTTTTAAAATAAAAAAAATGCCTTGCGTTTAAAACTGGAACCGTTTCCTCACTGGTTCGACCTATGGTCTCTCTCAAACTCCTGTCCAAGTGACTGTGACCTTTGGTTGCCCTCATCACTGCTCCTCACCAGAATACTTTGTTGTAAATAAAGACCCCATGTGGAACTAGGATGCAGATTGGCACTGAATTATAGTTTAGACAGATAAGCTTGGGGTGGTTAAGCCTAATTTAGTTGTCTTTGGGGGCATTTGGAAAGGAATCTGTATTGGGAATAACAAGCATCATGCTCTTTGTTGAGTCATTTGGGATTAATCCGTTGCCTAGTCTGACAAATAGCAATGAGTTCTCCAAAGGCCAATTGTGAACTGGGCTAATGTGCCGAGAGGCCTGTGCACTGAGTCACATGGTAATGGGTTTTAGGTGGGAGAAATAGAATTAAAAGGAGCTGGTCACCCATGAACTGCTTTGGGACTCCTCAAGCGGCTGACTCTGGGACTCTGCTGACTGGCATTCTTCAGAGTCATGGGCACCAATCAGGAGTTGTCTAAACCGTGAAGGTTCGATACCAGCTGAGTTAGAAGGGTAGAAACAATAGGCCTATTTGCGGGAGGAAATATATTTGAAGATGAAGAGTCTCCTGAACGGTGCCCAAGCTTGCAAGGAATAATTGCCACCATATACACATTACCACTGTGTCAGCCCCGTCCCTCATGGCATATGGTGTATTTTTGACTCTGTGCTTAAAGTTCATTTAGCCCAACTGGTTTACGCTTCACACGAACCTCCTCCCGACTTCATTCTACTTTATCAATCTAGCCTTAACTTCATGAGAGAGAAAGGAATATATCTAAATTATGCTTTTCACCTCAACCACTCCCTGTGGTGGAAAGTTCCACATTCTCCCCACTCTCTGGGTAAAGAAGTTTCTCCTGAATTCCCCGTTGGATTTGTTGGTGACTGTCTTATATTTCTGGCCCTTAGTTCTGACCTCCCCACAAGTGGCAACATCATCTTTATGTTGACCCTTTCATAATTTTAAAGACCTCTATCAGGTCACCTCTCATACATCTCTTTTCTAGAATAGAGTCCCAGCCTGTGTAGGTAGGTATAACCTGTCAGTTCTGCTATCATTCTGATAAATCTTTTTCGACCAGTGCCCCTCTCCTCCTCAAAATATAGAGACCCAAGCTCTGCACTGTATTCTAAGTGAGACCTAACCAAGGTTCTACATCCCTTGGCAGGTGGCAGTGTATATTGTTGAATAGCTCAGTTGATAGGATAAAAGCAAAATATTGCAGATGCTGGAAATCTGAAATAACAACAGAAAATGCTGGAAAAACCCAGCAGGTCTGGCAGCATCTGTGGAGAGAGAAACAGAGTTAACGTTTTGAGCCTGTATGACCCTTCTGGAGAAGCGCAGCAGGAGATAAAAACTGGTGGCCAAGAGCCCCTTCAACCTGTTCCTACCTGTCAGAGCCAAAGTGTGACATCAAAGGAAAACAAGTAGGTGATTGGTGGGTATCTCTTCCATGTCTCTTTTGACTGGCCAAGTGGTTTAAATCAGGAGATGTTTTTATAGCTGAAGAGTACAGCTAAGAAATTCACTTTTAAAATATTTAACAACAAAATTAATTAATTAAATATAATAGAGATGGCTAGGCAGGTGTTGTGTTGCAGCTGTAGTATGTGGGCACTGGTGGATGCCAGTGTGATCCACGGTGACCACATCTGCAGCAAGTGTTGGCTGCTCGAGGAAATTTGACTCAGAGTTGAGCTGGAGTCCGAGCTGCAGACACTGCGACACATCAGGGGAGGGGAGAGTTACCTGGACACTGTTTCAGAAGACAGTCATACCCCTTAGATTAATCACATCAAATTTGGACTGTGGTCAGGGACCCCAGGAGGGTGTGACTGCGAGTGAGGTATAGGGATCCAGAATTTAGCTTCGGAGGAGCCTCAGCCAGTGCCCTTGTCCAATAGGTATGAGGTTCTTGCTCCCGGTGTGGGAGAAGGCACAGACTGCAGGGAGGATGAGCAAACTGACCACAGCAGCATGGTACAGAGTGCCATTCAAGTGGGGAGAGAAAAGAAAAATGATGTAGTAATAGGGGGTAGCATAGTTAGGGGTATAGATACTGTTCTCTGCAGCAAAGACTGTGTGCCCCAAAGGCTGTGTTGCCTACCTGGTGCCAAGAGGGACTATGAGCAGCTTGGGGCTAAATTAAAAAGCAGAACCACAAAAGTAATAATCTCTGGATTACTACTTGAGCCGTGTGCAAATTGGCGTAGGGTGAATAAAATTAGAGAGGTAAATGCATGGCTCAATGATTGGTGTGAGCAAAATGGGTTCTGATTCATGGGGCACTGGTGCTAGTACTGGGGATTGGGATGGGCTTCATTTGAACCATGCTGGGACCAGTGTCTTGGTAAATCATATAACTAGGGTTGTAGGTAGGACTTTAATTAGTCGGGGGAAGGGTTCAATTGAAGGGAAGCTTTTAAATACTCAATAAAAAATGAGAGAGCAGAGCTGCAGGGTAGTGAAGAGGCAAACGATAATCAAAGTGTGACAGGAAGGGGCAGAAAATATAAATATAAATTAGAACCAGAATGAGTAATAATGGTAAAAAGTCAAAGCTTAAGACTTTTTATCTGAATGCACGAAGCATTTGTAACAAAATAGATGAGTTGATGGCGCAAATAGAAATGAATAAATATGACTTGATAGCTATTACAGAGACGTGGTTGCAGGGTGACCAAGACTGGGAACTCGAGGGTATTTGACATTCCAGAAAAATAGGCGAAAGGGAGGTGGGGTAGCTTTGTTAATAAAGGAAGATATCACTGCGGTGTTGAGTGATGATATAGGTGCAATTGATCATGATGTGGAATCAGTTTGGATGGAAATAAGGAGTAGCAAGGGGAAGAAGTCACGGGTAGGAGGCATCCATAGGCCTCTTGAAGAGTTGCCTCACTGTAGGACAAAGTATAAATTGGGAAATAATGGAGGCGTGTAAGAAGGGCACTAAAATTGTCATGGGTGATTTTAATCAGCATATTGATTGGACAAATCAGATTGGCAGGGGTAAAATGAAGACCAATTTGTAGAGTGCATCAGGGATTGTTTCTTGAAGCAATATGTTGCAGAACTTACCTGGGAGCAGCCTATTTTAGATCCAATAATATGTAATGAGGTGGGGTTAATAAGAGGTATAGTAGTTATGGATCCCCTTGGGGGTAGCGAACACAACGTGGTAGAATTTCAAATTCAGTTTGAGGGCGAGCAACTCGGGTCTCAAACCAGTGTCCTCAACTTAAGTAAGGGCAATTACAGAGGTATAAAGAAAGAGTTGTATAAAGTGGGCTGGGAAAATAGACTAAGAGGAAGGTCAGTGGATGAGCAGTGGCAGACATTTAAGCAGATATTTCCTTACGCTCAGCAAAAATTTATCCCGGTCAAAAAGGAGGCTCAATGAGAAGGATGAACCATCAGTGGTTAACAAAGATGGCCAAGGAGAGTATCCAATCAAAAATTAACGCATATAAAGTGGCAAAAACTAGTGGTAGGCCAAAGGATTGGGAATTTTTAAGGAACCAGCAGCGGATGAATAAAAAGCGAATAAAGGAGGAGAAAATTGCTTATGAAAGTAAATTGGCAAGACATATAAAAACAAACAGCAAGAGCTTCTACAGGTATATAAAAAGAGAGTGGCTAAAGTGAGCGTGGGACCCTTGGAGGATGTAACTGGAGAATTGATAACGGGGAACAAGGAAATGGCAGATAATTTAAACCAATATTCTGCATTGGTCTTCATGGTGGAGGACACTATAAACATCCCAAAGATATCAGATAAGTAAGGAGCTAATGGGAGGAAATATCTTGTAACAGTCTCTATCACGAGGGACAAAGTATTTGAGAAACTAATGGGACTAAAGGCAGACAAGTTGCCAGGACCTGATGGCCTGCATCCAAAGGTTTTAAAGGAAGTGGCTGCAAATATAGTGGAGACATTGGTCGAAATATTCCAGAACTCACTGGATTCCGGGAGGGTCCCAGCAGATTGGAAAACCACTAATGTGACGCCCCTGTTCAAGAAGGGAGGGAGACAAAAAGCAGGAAACCAGAGGCCAGTCAGTCTAACATCTGTCATTGGGAAAATGCTGGAGTCCATTATTAAAAAATAACAGGACATTTAGAAAAGCTTAAGGCAATCAAACAGAGTCAACATGGTTTTGTGAAAGGAAACTCATGCTTGACAACTTTGCTAGAGTTCTTTGAGGATATAAGCAGAACTAATGAAGGGGAACTGGTAGATGTAGTGTATTTGGATTTACAGAAGGCATTCGATAAGGTGCCACATAAAATGTTATTGCACAAGATAGGAGCTCGGGGTAATGTATTAGTATGGATTGAGGATTGGTTAACACACAGAAAACCGAGAGTCAGGATTAATGGGTCTTTTACAGGTTGGAAAGATGTAACTTGTGGAGTGCCACCAGGATCAGTCTTAGGGCCTCAATTATTTATGAACTATATCAATGACTTGGAGGAGGGGGCAGAGTGTAATGTATTCAAATTTGCTGATGATACAAAATAGGTGGGAGGGCATGTTGTGATGAGGACATAAGGAATCTGCAAGGGGATATAGGTAGGTTGAGTGAGTTTGAAAAAACTTGGCAGATGGAGTTTAATGTAGGAAAGTGTGAGGTCATACACTTTAGTAGGAAAAATCAAAAGACCGACTGTTATTTAAGTGGAGAGAGACTCCAAAAAAGTGCAGCACAGAGGGATCTGGGTGTTCTTGTGCATGAAACACAAAAAGTTAACATGCAGGTGCAGCAAGTAATTAAGAAGGCTAATGGAATTTTGGCCTGTATTATTAGGGGGTTGGAGTTTAAAAATAGGGAAGTCTTGTTACAACTGTACAGGGTGTTGGTGAGGCCTCACCTGGAGCACTGTATACAGTTTTGGTCCCCGTATTTAAGAAAGGATGTACTGGCATTGGAGGCGGTTCAAAAGAGATTCACTAGGCTGATTCCTGAGATGAAGGGGTTGACTTATCAAGAATGGCTGAACAGGTTAGGCCTTTATTCGTTAGAGTTTAGAAGAATGAGGGGTGACCTTACTGGAAAGTACAAGATTCTGAGGGGGCTTGACAGGGTAGATGTTGACAAGATATTTCCACTAGTGGGGGATTCTCAAACTAGGGGACATGGTTACAGAATAAGGGAGCACTCATTTAAAACTAAGATGTGAAGGAATTTCTTCTCTGAGGGTAGTGAATGTCTGGAATTATCTACCCCAGAGAGTTGTGGAGGCTAGATGGCTGAAAATATTTAAAGAGGAGGTAGATAGATTTTTGAAATATTGGGGAGTTGAGGGCTATGAGGAGCTGGTACGAAAGAGGAGTTGAGACCTGGGGCAGATCAACCATGATCTTATTGAATATCGGGGAAGGCTTGAGGGGCCGAATGGCCTACTCCTCCTATTTCTTATGTCCTTATGTTTTTCAGAGCTCTGAATAAGAGTCATACGGACTCGAAACGTTAACTGTTTTTCTCTCCACAGATGCTGTCAGACCTGCTGAGTTTTTCCAGCATTTTCAGTTGGTAGGATGTTTGGAG
Organism: Carcharodon carcharias; assembly: GCF_017639515.1. NCBI lineage: Eukaryota > Metazoa > Chordata > Chondrichthyes > Lamniformes > Lamnidae > Carcharodon > Carcharodon carcharias. Next base: position 15,147,678 of record NC_054507.1, on the reverse strand, counting down.
ATGCACAGCTGTGCATGTCCCTTTTTCCCGGGAAGCTCTGTTGAAAGTAATTGTGCTGACCATAAACAGATTTTGCGGAGATGCCGTCCTGCAGAAGGCTTGCTGCCAAAATAAAAATAACCTGGAATGTTGTTGACATAGGATGTGAGCTCCCGAGTGCACATACTTTACTTACACTCACAGTTGGGCTATCTTGTTGGCCTGTCTCAGCTTCCAATAGCTGCTTCTCAAGTGCAGAGGAGGTTGTGTTATCGTGTGCACTTATTACCTTTTGTCTTCTGTTGTCCAACTTGAAGCCAGTCAGGTGGTTGAAGTGGACAATTTTTTTTTCAAGTTGTTAACTGTATTGTACAAGTGATGTGATTTTGCCAAAAGGTCTCCTAGAAGGGAGATACTAGCTTCTGAGTGCACTGTTGACATGCCCAGCACACTGGGTCCAAGGCTCAGTACGTAGTTCTCCTTCTTGTTGAGTTCTCTGCCGAAAGGCAGGGCCTTGGCGATTATTTGCCAAACCATGTCAGAGTAGTGCAAGAAGGCAGGCCCCAAGTGTACCTCAGCTGGAACAGGGATCAAACCCCATTCTTTTGGTGTTAATCTGATCCACAAGGCTGAGTAGGTTACAGGGGGAGAAAAAAGGATGAGGAGGGAACCTACCATGAATGAGAGCTGACCTCAGTATCCCCTTGTGATTTTTAGCATTTTTTTTTTACTGGAACAATCTGCTTGCCTTACTGATTGGTTTAAAAAAAAAGACCATGTACTTAATATTCCATGCAAGAAGACAGTCAGTCCCAAGATTTTTTTCTAATTCATTCGCAGGATGTGGCTGTTGCTGACTAGGCCAGCATTTGTTCCCCATCCCTAATTGCCCTTGAGAAGGCAGTGGTGAGTTACCATCTTGAATACATCTGAGTGGCTTGCTTGGCCATTTCCGAGCGCAATGCCATGTCAACCACATTACTGTGGGTCTGAAGTCACATGTAGGCCAGACCCAGTAAGGATGGCAGATTTCCTTCCCTAAAGGACAGTAATGAACCAGTTGGATTTCATCGCTAACCTGGCAGTTTTATAGTCACCATTATTGACACTTTTTTTAAATTCCAGGTTTATTTAATTAACTGAAATTAAATTCCTCAGCTGCCTGTGGTGGGACTTGAGCTTGCGTCTGCAGATCATTAGTGCAGGCATCTGGATTACTGGTCCAGTAACACAACCGCTAGGTTTCTGTACCTCTGATTAAGATAGCATGCAGCCTGTTTTTACTGTTTTTTGTCAATTATTTTTACCCCTTTGGTTGTCCCCTCCTGCTGGACACAGGTCCGCCGATACCACACCCAAATCTTAATTCATTTTATGGGATGTGGGCATCGTTGACTAGGCCAGCATTTATTGCCCAACCCTAATTGCCCTTGAGAAGGTGGGGGTGAGCTGCCTTCGTGAACCGCTGCAGCCCATGTGGCATAGGTACACCCACAGTGCTGTTAGGGAGGGAGTTCCAGGATTTTGACCAAGCGACAGTGAAGGAACGGTGATATATTTCCAAGTCAGGATGGTGTGTGTCTTGGAGGGGAACTTCCAGGTGCTGATGTTCCCATGTGTCTGCTGCCCTTGTCCTTCTAGATGGTAGAGATCGTGGGTTTGGAAGGTGCTGTCTAAGGAGCCTTGGTGCATTTCCATACTTCATGTATGAACGTGGACAATTATTTTTGGCAGGAGGTAGTATGTAAAGACTCTAGGCTGAGATTAGATAACTCGACACAGGCCAACAAGTTGAACTTGCATGCTTCCTCATCTTTTTGCCTCAGTCTCAGACCAGGCGCGCCCAACTGAACCATCAAAGCAACTTTCTTTTTTTGTTAGGGTGTGTTTGAGAATCAGTTTATTTCTTGATAAATCATTTAAAAAAAATTTTTGTTTAAAAATCATTGCTTCTGTAAAATGAACAAGTAATAAGACGGAGGAAACTTTCATCCCATTCATTTCATTTGAAAACAAAAGCTAATGGAAGAGGACAAAGGAGATAATGCTGGCCAACAAAGAGAGGAGATAATTCACCTTCAGAAATAGCATCCTTTTTAGCAACTAAATAAATAAAAATGCAACCACAACAACGTCTGTGACCTCATGTCACTTCGGTTCCGCACATGAGGGGAAAAAAAGATTTGCCTGCAGCATACATCCTATCTGATGCTGGGCCTCCATTTCCTGCTTATTGCAGCTACTGCTATTTTGGGCAATAGGAGTGTTCAGTATACAGCAGGCCAGAGCTGATATACTGTATTGGGTACAGGACCAGTGCAGACGTGAAAAACAGCTCCTGAACTTCACTTCATAATGGCGTGAGCTGTGGTGGAGGAGGAAATGACCCACTTCCTACAAATCAGAATGCATTGCCACTTCTCCATAATGAAAATTAATAGGCCAGTGATTGTTCAAAGAGACAGGATACACTGGGGGAGCTCCTGTGATCTTAGGTTCAAATCCAGCCCAGGCAAATGAGCGGAAAGTCTTATCTATTGTGTCGCTGTTGGATTTTTAAAACCTTAAAATTTTAAGATTTGTCATTTTAAAATCCTCATCTTTGTTTTCAAATCCCTCCACAGCCTCCCCCATCTCTAATCTCCTCCAGCCCACAACCATTGATGATCATTGCGCTCCTCCAGTTTGATTTTAACATAATGCTTTGACCTCTTTGTGTGGGTACTAAGGTAGCCCTTGCTGCTAATACCATTCCCTCCTTGGCTTCTGCTGATGAGAGAGAGAGCAGCAATCCCAGTGTGGTTAACAACCCGCAGCCAGGCAGGTGGTGAACGGAAAAGAAAAAGATGAAAGTCTTGCATTTATGTAGCACTCTTCATGACCCCAGGATGTCCCAAAATGCTTTGCAGCCAGTCAGGTACTTTGTGAAGTACAGCCGCTGTTATGACGTGACGGATGATGTGTGCCAGGTGGATCAAATCCATGAGGAAAACTTGATCGCACTATCACAATGGTTTCCCAATTTGTATTTATTTTGATATGCGTGCCCTGAATTCAGTAGTAATAAGTCCACCAAGACTTGTGATTTTTTAGAAAACTAAATTAAACATTCATTAACAAAAGCAAAGATTTCAAGCACATACATAGGTCTACAAATTACTACGATAATAACTCCCAAACCCGCAATTAATCTGGCTTCCAGTTACACCCCTGTTAAGGCAACAGTCTAAAAAAAATAGATTTAAACAGTTCCAGGCAAGTCAACACCATAATATAAAAGCAAAATACTGTGGATGCTGGAAATCTGAAACAAAAACAAAAATAGCTGGAAAAACTCAGCAGGTCTGACAGCATCTGTGGAGAGGAACACAGTTAATGTTTCAAGTCCGTATGACTCTTCATCACAACACCATACCCTGGTCAGTAGAATTCAAAGTGGCTTTTCCCAGCTTCAGTTTCTGTAGACAGCAGGCTTGATGCAAAATTACTGGAGGCTTTTCACATTTTGGTAGATCTTACGATGCCTTTTCTGATACACAGCCTCATCTCCTTTATCCATGTTTCTCCTTTAAATGCAAATTCCATTGTTCCCTTATGCATTTGGAACTATACATTTCTCATAATATAAATATTTTCATGGTGCTAATATTATCAGCGACCTTTGCGAGAAATAAACACACTGCTTAGCCTAGCTTATCTGACTAGGTGTAACATCCTACCATCTCTTTGAAATTCAAACTACCCTGATTTATCTAAGAATGCAAATTCTCCTCACCTCACATTCTGAAACTTCAGCCATGTTTATGTATTTAGCATTTCAAATCTAGCTTCTTTTGATGAGTCAAAGCCTCCAGACCAGTTGTCTCCAATTGAATTAAATCTACACACACACGCACACAATCCAAACCCCACTATTAATCTACTTTTACAATAAATCACAATATTGAGAAGTATTATACTTTCATGACATCGCAGTTGTAACATAGGAAATGTGGCAGCTAATTTTGAACACAGCAAGCTCCCACAAACAGCAATGAAACAAATGACTAGATCACCTATTTTTGTGATGTTGATTGAGGGATAAATATTGGCCAGGACGCCGGGGAGAACTTGCCTGCTCTTCAAAATAGTGCGATGGTACCTTTTGTGTCCACTTGACAGGGCAGAGAGGGGCCTTGATTTAACTCATCTGACAGCACAGCACTCCCTCGGCACTGCAGTGGCATATCAGTTGTTTAGTTTTTGTGCTCAAGTCTCTGAAGGGGGATTTTATCTCACAACACTCCAGCTCAGAGGTGACTGAACCATGGCTGAAGTCAGGAGGACCAGCAACAAAGGGCTGGAAATAAAAATGGACCTCGGGGCACACTTTGAACACCAGTGGTTTGCACAGACTTGTTTGTTCATTCCAATGCTGGTGGATTATTGATAGTTACCCTGCACTAATTGATTGCTCTCCTGACAGGTACGGCATTTGCAGATCAAAGGAAGAGAACAAGTGTATTTGTGCAAGGATGACGATGTGTTAAGTAAATCTGTTTTATCCTTTTCTAGGTGGGTACGAGAATTTTTAAATGATGAAAACCAGGGTCTCAATGTGCTGGTGGACTATCTCTCCTTTGCACAGTGTGGAGTCATGTAAGTAGCCAGAGGGAGAGTTGCCTGGTATCACACTTCTCCATCTCCATTCTTCCACCCCACTTGTGGTTTGTTTTTAAATTAAGTTCCATTCGAAACTTCATTCTCTGCTTTTCATTTCTTATCTCTGCTCTCCTTGAAATCTTTCAACAACGGAAGTTCGGTCACAACAGATGTTAGGAGTGGATGCATTAAAACTGCCTAAACAATTAAGCTCCCTTGAATACACTCGTAAGTGAATTGTGTGGGAATATACTTACTTAGTTCTTGGGTGGCCCTGTAACATGGAGGTTGTAACTTCTCTTCACAACTTGCATTTAAGTCCCAATAATTTGGAGAACTTGATTTTACCCTCCAGTTTAAACTGCCCCTCCTATCTCGAAATGAGGCCTGTGGACAGCATGCAGCCTTGCCTTCCGTTCGAATAAGCAGGATGTCACGCAAGATTCGCTGTCTACAAGTTAATTTGATTCCTATCTCCTGGCTGCTGCATTTTGCCTGGTTTGTGGGCCTTTGCCTTGAGGCGTTTTGTGAACAGCATTCAGCAGGTCCTGGGTTCAATTCCAGCAGTAGCCATCTGAAAGTTGGGGGAACAAATGTTCTATGGATAGATGAGGCTTCCCTCATCTAAGAGATTTTCCATGGTTAATGCCACCATTGCTCCCCAATTTAGTCTTTTCATTGGATTTTTCAATTTAGTTTTTTAAAAATTTGAATTTTGCTTCATGGGATGTTGGTCTTTATTGCTAGGGGAAGGAGTATATAAGTAGGGAAGTCTTGCCACTGTTGCACAGAGCATTGGTAGGATGGCATCTGGAGTACTCTGTACATTTTGCCCCTCTTCAAGTAAGGAGACCAGTACTTGCATTGGAAGCAGTTCAGAGAAGTTTCACGAGGCTGTTTGCTGGGATGGAGGGGTTGCCTTATGAGAAAAGGTTGTGAACAGATTGGGCCAATGCTCATTGGAGTTTAGAAGAATGAGAGGTGACCTTATTGAAACATAAAAGGTTTTCAGGGGGCTTGACAGGGTGGATGCTAAGAGAATGTTTCCCCTTGTGGGGGAGTCTAGAACTAGGGGGCACAGTTTCAGAATAAGAGATTTCCCATTTAAGACGCAGATGAGGAAGAATTTCTATTCTGAGAGTCGTGAATCTTTGAAATTCTCTACTCCAGAGAGCTGTGGAGGCTGAGTCATTGAATATATTTAAGGCTGAGAGAGACAGATTCTTGATCTGTAGGAGAATTGACGGTTGTGGGGAACAGGCAGAAACGTAGAATTGAGACTGAGATCAGATCAGCCATGATCTTAATGAATGGTGGAGCAGTTAGAGGGGCCGAGTGGCCTACTGCTGCTGTTATGTTGCTAAGCATTCACCAGCTAGGTCCAATGTCATTACTTAAATCCAATGCAGGACAAAGGATCCCATAGACCAAGGCACGTCCAAGTTGCCCACATTGTGGCCCTTAAAACCCAGGTTTATATTTTGTATTAATTGGGTTGTTCTCCGTGCAGCCTTGGAAATCTGGAAAGGGCTGTGCTTAATGCTATTGCTTTATCTGTGCATTATTCTTAAATCAGAATGCCAAGATCTGTTTGCATCAGCACCTGGAGGAATCTTGGAATTAATGGGACCCTGCACTTAAATTGTGTGTGTGGCTGGCCCCAGACTTGGTGGCATTCATCCAGGCAGCCCACAAAGGCAAAAAAGAACAGACACACTGGTCATAAACTTAGTTTTGTGAATTCTCCAGTGTTTCTTTCTCTGAGGGGCATTCTAGCTATCAGCAACACATTTTTAACAGGTTTTATAGCTCTGCGCTTCAGCATTCTGCATTTCATGCTTCATTACATCTTCAGGCTCCCTTCCCCACCCCCATTCTTCACCGCTTTCAGTAACTTCGGCTTCGAGTGTGATGTGCTTCCAGAATACTCTCTGCCATCCAACTATTGTTGACATGTCGGCTTTCCACATTTTCGAGCTTTTCCACAAGGGGACTCCCTCCTCTTTTGTGCTTGGGTGTTTTTTGTGTGTAGGTAATGGCCATTGGGCTCTCAGGAGAACTAATCTCTGCACAACAGGTAGTGCACAACTCTGCAGTGAACATTCTACAGAAATCCTACCTGCTTTGAACTGGACCATACCAGAGCAAGCACTTGTGGTGGTTTCACTCTTGTGCACGACTGTCATTGCAGATGAGGTGCAGTGTTTAGTATTTATTTGTATCACACATGGGTAACCCTTGCTGTTCTTCTCTCAAGTTGTGTGTATCCTGACTAGAACACTATAGTGTGATTAAGCTGATGGTCAAAAACTCCTGATGCCTAAAGCAATGTGCAAATCTTCAAGAAAAAAATGTCCAAGCTTAGTTTGCAAATCCTCACTTAAATGTTCAGTAGCAGCCATTTTAGGGGAAGTGTACTTTTTTTTGTTAATTATGTAAGACGGAAATAGGGACAAGACAATTCTGTGCTTGAAGGGGCTACGTGTTAACCAGTGTGGAAGGGGGTGATGAAAAGACATTTTTATCCCATTGTGACCTAGGTTTGACTTTGATCTTGTGGAGAATGGTGATGATGGTGGACTCGACAAGCCGAAACCCTGGGGCAGGTCTATAGAAGATCTGCACCAGAGCAATGTCCTGCCCCTGGCTTTCAGCAACAGCCTCTCTCGCTCTGCCAGGCAATCTATCCTACGGTATGTACTGCTCAGCTTCTAACAGACACAAAGGGATGCAATGAGTACCTAGCTTCCTGTCCCCACACCCCCACCCCCCACAAAGTACAGGGAGATTTCCTTAGGGAAAATTCATTATCATTTCCATTGATTGTGTTATTAGCTAGATTGAGCTGTGCAATGAGAATAGACAAAGAAGACTACAGCTGCTGGAGTGGGTTATATCCCGGCCTTTCACTTTAGGAATGAGTTCAAATACAGCCCAGGCTTATGAGATGACCGACTCCTGTATACAAGGGTCCAATGTTCAATGAGTTTGAGCCATTTCAGTTCAGCACCTAGTAGACATGGACCCACAGCATAACATTCTTCCTAATTGGCAATTTCCTTCAGAAGGGCCAAAGGGGCAAAAAAATCTCTCTGGTGCAGTAGGAGATGCTAAGTAGAAGTGTTGGAACAAAGTTAGCTTCACTCTGTATCTGCCTGTGATGCATCTGACTTGTGAGTTCTTGATGGTGGCACTGGGTATTGTAATGGTGTTGGTTACAGGATGTGTCTGTTAAGGAAGTCCTTGCAGTATTCTGTATGTTAACAGCAAGTCTTTATCAACTACTCATAACTATACACAGATATACAGTAAAGGGTGCAGGCAAAGAGCTATCTCCATGTCTAGATCTTAACACGTCTTTAGCCAACACCACACTGTCCCTAGCTCAGGGTCATGTGCCTTCTTACATCATTGTGTGGGTGGTACTGTACTCAGTCCCCCATTAACCCTGTATATACCAGACCCTTATACTACACTGGGTGGTTTAAATGGAGGAAAACAAATCCTCTCCCTTAAATTTCAGACAAGAATTGAAAATGATTTAAAAAAGAGACCGGCCCTTGTAATCAGTCCAACCGTTTGCACGCCACCACAAATTGCAGGTTTTTTTTAATACTCGGGACTTGTGCTAGGGATTAGCCTCAATCACAGCTCTGCAATTCTTTCACGTTCACTCTTTGAATCCAAGTTTTTCTTTCATTCGTTATCTTTGCTGCATTTAACAATCCTGCCCTGGCCCTCCTTTTATTGCTCCTGATTGGCACGGAAGAAAGGTTTAGCCCAAACATCTGGAGCACACATGGGCATTTGTGCAGCAGCAGTGCATTCAGTAGGGGTACACCCATAATTCTCACTGTCGGGGAGGTGTGTGACAAATTAAAGCTAGCTTTTTTTCAGCATTCTGGGCTTTTTTTTGCACTGAAGTAAAATAGACGTTCTAATTGTCCAAATGCAGAGAGAAGTGGAAATGCTGCTCTCCCTCAAACATGAAAGAATGTACAGTCCCAAATGTATAAATTCCACAGTGCCAAGTCCTCGTTTTGTTTGGCCTTTTCTTCCGTATGTATGTCAGGTGGACCAAGGTTGGCCCTTTTTGTAGGCACAGTTCCCTTTCCTGCTCTCCTGAAGGTGGGGACAGTTCGAAAGTCCCTCAAGACTTCAGCCTTTTTCATGTGGGAACAGTTGACAATGCTGGCCACACTTAAACTTACCAACAACAGTCACCACATAGCGTTTGGGAGTGGGAATGGTGATTTCTGTTTCGGGTTGCCAACTCTGGTTAAATGTATTCCTGGAGGTTTCATCATGTGGCTTTCCACCTGAAACTGCCCCGGCTCCATGCTCCTGCCATTGGTTACCCAACGCATCCATCCTTATGGCACACAGCTTTCACACACCGATTGGAAAGCCAACAGATTCTTCGCTCAATTTGCTTGGTTATTGACATCAGTTGAGCAGCCTCCATTTCCTATCTCTTTTTTTTTATTTAATAGACAGAAGTGCTCAAAGAAACTGTTGAAAAAAAAAACACATGTTTTAAATTCCCCTTTTCTCCCAGGTTGCATTGCAGCAGTGTCCTGGAGACTCTAGACAAATCCTGGAGGGTTGGCAACCCCATTTCTGTTCCACTGAGACTAATAACACTGGCCTGTGTGTTGCAGGGTCAGGGTAGAGATGCATCAAGGGGATGTGTTGTGAGGATGGGTGTGTTGGACAGTCAATGACAAGAGCCAGGGGTAGGGGGTGCAGGTCAGTTAGCTCAGGCGGTCACGAGATGAAATCTCCAGGAATGCAGTCAGCAGAGTTGGCAATCTTAAACACAAGACAGAAGTCATTATTCCCATTCCGATCACTGTTTGTTTCCGAATTTTTTTAACAAAACAGAATAGCTGCAGCTCTAATTTGAACTCAAAGTGCATGGGGACATTAATGAAATACTTGCAGTTAGCAAGATTACAGCAGAATAACTCTCTCTACTCTCCATCATTCTGCACTTTCAATTTGGCAAAAGCTTCAATATATAAAAAAATAGTTTGCTCATTAAAAGTGGCAATGTTCCTTTAAATCTGGTTCTAATGTATATTTTTGTGTGTGTATGGCTATATGTATGGTATGTGTTTATATAAAATCTGTCAAACCTGAAGACAAATTGGACTGCATTAGTGTTTTAGTACATGAGGGTTTATGTGGAAAGATTTCATCACCTCCCCAAGTTATTTGTTAAAGCCATTCTGCTTTCAGTTTGACAGATCATTTAAAGGGACAGTGCCATGCCAATGCGTTATGAAGACGAGAGTAGCAGAGAGGTCCCATTGCAACCTTGTCACAACAAAGCTGGCGGGAGTGACCTTGAGTTAAACCATTGCATCCCCGGTGTCTTGGCTTTACAATGTGCTGATAACTTGCCTATTGCCTGCTATTTGTGCTGCTGACGTTCTGTGCCAGTGCTGCATTTCACTGAATGAGGCCCCCGTGATACAACGAGTGGATCAGTTAGAAGTCTTGCAGTTACTTTGAGACTGGGGGGTCTTGTTAGCCACAATTCCAAGTGTTTCCATGTTTAATTTGTAGGATTTCTTTTTCCCCCTCTCTTGCAGGTTCGGCGCCCTGGTGTTTTTGCAATCGTTCTACTTCTGGTTTCCCTGGCAACGTGGCTTTTTACTGCACTGATGTGCTGCCGCATGAGGAAGGGGGATGTGAATCTCTTCAGGGTGTGTCTTTGAGGGGGAGGCAGGGAGGGGAAAAGGTGTTGAACAGAAGCAAGGGGAACTGTCGAGGTGAACAGCCCATATTGCATTTGCACTGCCTAACACTCTGGCTCTGACAGGAACAAGCAGAAACGGATGTTTCCGCTTGGTGGGAGAACTATTGAATAAATAGAGGAAGAAGAGCATTATAACCTCAATAGGGTCAATTGTGGGGAGGTGAGAATTCTCAGCAGCTAACTCTTTGCAGAATGCATCCAGTTTAAAGCCCTGACTCAGCCATTATGTTCCCTCCTCTATCCCAGCACGTGGGTAATGGTGGTCTGACCATAGATTTCGTCACTTGTCTATTTTAGTGCCTCTGGTTGTATGAACTATTCATCGGAGCATGGGGCTGCTGCTGTCTGTCTCACCTTCCTGTTCGCCCAGCTCCAGCCCTCTCTTGTGGCATTAAATGCTTCTCCGAGCACTGTCAATATTCATCGCTATCCACTCATGGAAGCCAAGTTGAAATGGCAAGCAAGACCCTGTGAGTTGAACCAGAGTTCCTGCCAAATCCGTTACAATCCTATCCATTATTTGACATCGAGATAGCTTGTCAGTATGTGTATTTATATATATTTCCTGAACTCAAGCAGTGATCTGCGCTTGGCTTAAAATAAGAAGGGTCTGGCTCTCTTCAATTTAAATGACATAAATAGCAGTGACAACTTGGATTTATAATTGGAGATATATACAGTGTAGTAGGTGGGATGCAGAGCTTCTGTGAGACCTCCTTAAGTTCTGTCATATATTGCTGTCCCTGGCTACTTTGAGTTGGCCTGCAAAGGCGTTAGCATCACATCAAGGGAGCCCACGGCAAAGTCCATTAAAATTCGGTGCTCCGAGTCACTTAGGAAGTACAACTTAATGATTGTTTTCCCTCGACTTCCTGAATTGTATTCACTCCCAAGTGTGGTCAGATGAGCCACTGTTAGGTAAAAGGGTGTGTATCAGTTCCAGAAGGGACATTGTGAAATTTATATTTGTGACATTGGTTTTTGTGATGTTAAATGCCATGTGACGACAGGGTGGGTTACTTATGACCCGCCTGTTTTATGCACCACAAATTTTGATTTCCTGTTCTCTACATTGTGGTTTCCTTCCAACATTTGGTCACGCCATACCCGCAGTGCATCTAAAAACGAGGGAGCATATTGATGGATTAACACACTGCCCTTTGACTGAGAGACCAAGAGTTGTTCTTCTCCACGTGGCCAGTGCTTGGGTCTTATTTTTCAATGTCATCCTCTAAGTTTGGTCTCCTTCACTGTAGAAGTACACACCTTAATGAATTTTGGGGACACCAAGTGCTGTCAAATGTTATTAACTGGCTCGGAGCCTTGATGCTAGATAGAGCAATGAAGAGGAGAGCGTTCAATGAAGAAAACGTTAAGAATAATGCCAGTAATTTGTGGGACTTCAATTCCAGCCTGTTTTCATTAGAGCACCAGTGACCCCTGCCACCTGGAAAGACAATGGAGAGCAGACACATGAGAACATAGTCACCTCCAAGTCACACACCATCCTGATTTGGCCATGTATTGCCGTTTCTTCATCATCCTGGGGCTCCCTAACAGCACTGTGAAAGTACCTACACCACACAGACATTAGGAGTTTGGAAGAATGAAAGATGATCTTTAAGATTTTGATAAGGCAGATGCTGAGAGGATGTTTCCCCTTGTAAAGGAATCTAGAATTAGGGGGCACTGTTTCAGAATAAAGGGTCTCCCATTTAAGATGGCAATGAGGAGGAATTTCTTCTCAGGGTCATTAATCTTTTAAATTCTCTTCCACAGAGAGCTGTGGAGGTTGGGTTGTTGAATACATTCAAGGCTGAGTTGGACAGATTCTTAAGAGTCAAGAGGTATTGAGGCCACAGTCAGATCAGCCATGATCTTATTGAATGGAGGAGCAGAGTTGAGGGGCCGAATGGCCTCCTCCTCCAATTTCTTATGATCATCTGCTCTTGTGACTGCAGGGGTTCAACGAATAGGCCCCCCACCACCACCTTGAGAGCAATTTGGGGGTGAGCATGAAATGCTAGCCTTGCCTGTGATGTCCACATTCCAGAATTATTTTTTTAAAAAGCTGGAGAACCATTATCAGCTGAGACCAGGAATTGTATTTGCTGAAGATTAAATGGGTTTGTGGGACTTCTCTTTGGGGTGGAGAGAGGAAAACAAACCATTAAGCAAAGGCTAGGTACAGAATGACGTTCCCTACTGTAAACATTGGCCAGAAGCAGGTCAGGTAATCGAGTGGATCACTCAGCCCTGCTTAAAGAAATGTCTGCTGTTTACTCACCAACAAGCATTTAAGTGCTCTGAGCTATGTGGTTTTATCCAGTTGCTAGTTCATTCATTAAAATAGCCCAGGAAGGGACATTGCAGGTTCTGAAGTGTATTTTTGGTGTGATGACCTAACCCTGTTTGGCTCGTGCATTCCCGCAGAGTGTTTGCTGAATTGCAAAAAGGGACCATTTGCACTGTGTCTAGCCAGCGCAGCAGAGTTTACTCTCAGAAAGCCTTAAGAAGTTTTTGACACTTAACACAGTGTCTTCTCCAAGCAAGGAGGCTGAGGCAGATGACTGCAGGCCATTATCATTCCTCTGTTCTGCAGAGACTTGCAAACACCACCTTATTCTCGTTTACAGTTGGGCTTTTGTCACTTCTCTTCGAAGCAACCTGTTGCACTCTTGTTGAAAGAAGTATCTTCCGGCCTCTCTTGCAACTTGAAGGCCCTTATGTCCGACTGTTTCCATTTCCTTCAGCGCACTTACCTGTGTCTGACAGGAAAACCACAAAACCCTGGTGAACAGGAAAAGACTCGCTTTGTGGTCTCCGATTGTTGCTTTTACTTCTAAGAAATGTTGTTCACCTTTGGTTCAAGATCAAGCTTCTATTTCATTTTGTACATAAGTGCTGATTTACAAGGGAAGAATTTTAGAATGCAGAAGCACAGAATGCTGGCTTCACTTTCACATGTGTTAAATGAAGCCTCAAGTTGTATCGAAGCCTGCCAACCATGTAATAACCGAGGCAATTCCTATTAATTTAGTTTGTGTCAACTAATCCTATTTACTGCTTAATTTGATTTGCATTCAACCAGTTGTGCTAAAATTCTGCTTTTAAGAGATCTCAACCCTATTTCAATAGGTCTGGACTTTCTCCACTAAGAAATGTGTATTTGTCTTGAATAAATGACTCTTGTAATGTATCAGTATGTAGGGATGTTGTATTCGTAAATAGAAATAGAAAATGCTGGAAAAACTCAGCAGGCCTGGCAGCATCTGTGGAGAGAGAAACAGAGTTAACGTTCTGAGTCCGTATGACTCTTCAGAGCCCTGAAGTCAGTCAGATCAGCCATAATTTTAACAGAGTTAAGAGATCTTGATCTTCGGAGCTCTGAAGAAGTGTCATACGGACTCGAAACGTTAACTCTGTTCCTCTCTCCACAGATGCTGCCAGACCCGCTGAGTTTTTCCAGCATTTTATGTTTTTATTCAGATTACCAGTATTTGGCTTTTATTTTAGATGTATTCTTGCTGTGCTTGTGACTTGAAAGTGATGAAGGATGTGTTTTAAGTTCATTCCTCCCTCCTAGTTTCTCTTCTCTTCCTGTGGGCTATTGCCCCACAGGCTCTGGGTGCCCTCCTTAAAATCTCTGATTTCCGTCATCTCAACATTGATGGCTGTGTCTTCAGCTGTCTACGCACCTAAGCTCTGGAATTTCCTCTCTAAACTTCTTCACCTCTCCACCTTTCTTTTCTTCCTTGACATGCTTTGACCTAGCTTTTGTTCCTCTGTCTTAATATTTCCTTGCCTGGATTGGTGTCAAATTTTGTTTGATGACACTCCTGTGTATGTTAAATATGCTCTATGACTGCAAGTCTTAATTGCTTGCCTCACTCAAGTGGCCATGTGTGACAGCAAGTGTTGGTAAACTTTTTTTTAAAGTGTGGATACCTTTAATACAGCTTCTCCAGCCATCTAGGATGTCGGAGGAATGGGCATTGGTTCCTTGATCATCAACCTGTCCAGGTCTTGGCACTGGCTGTTCTGTTACGGTGGGTATACAGCCTGTCCTGCAATGATCGTAGTAACGTTGAGTTTCTTCCACAGCTACAACACTTTACCCGACAGGAAACTCCTGAAGAATTCCCGACTCGTGAGCCAGAAGGACGATGTCCACGTCTGCATTATGTGTTTACGGGCTGTCATGAACTACCAGGTATTGCAAGTTCCACTTCCGTGTGACAACTTCATTAGAGCTTGTGCCTCGCCTATGCTTTACATCATTGTGACAGACATGTAGGCCTTTCAGCTAGTTCCACTCCATGTACACAATAGGGTTTTTCTGGGATCCGTTTTAATTAACGATGCGCTGATGTCTCCCTTCTGTTTCTCCACTTTCTTCTCCAGTATGGCTTCAACTTAGTCATGTCGCATCCACATGCTGTAAATGAAATCGCACTGAGCTTGAACAACAAGAATCCCAGGTAAGAAGCCAGCATCGTCGCCTCCTGTTCTTGAGCTTGCTCCTCCAAAGCCGACGTGCAGCAAGACATTTCACCTCAAACAACTTTGTCAATTCTTTTGCTGTCTGTTTCTCTCGGCATCCTTGGAAGGTGCCGACTCACACTGGGTGTAAGGGTCTGGAGCGTATGGACAGGAGGAGGCCGCTTAGCCAGTCCTACAGTGCCCCCACTGGTGCCCTTGGAGGCACAAGGATGTGTCGACTGCAACCACTCTGCACTGCAGCAATTCTGGTTGAGTCATCAAAGCTTTGTGGTTGGTTAGTCATGAAGAGGACCTTAGGCCTAACCATCCTGCTTGAAGGAGCAAGCCTGACAGTAATTTCCCGATTGTGTGCTGGGCACCTCACTCATGATGTTCTGATGTGGGCACTGGTAGGAGGTGAAGTCCCTGGTCACTGGCACATATTTAGAAAATTGTGGTTTCCCCCCACCCCTTTACAAAATGTAATCTCCTTCTGTCAAACAGTAAAATCCTCCATTTTGATTCAGCCTTTAGCTATCTATTACAAAATAACATTTTCGGATACAGTCTGAGTTACAGGGAAAAGGTGGGGGTAGTGGCACTAGGTGATTTGCTCCTTCAGAAAGCCAGCACAGCCATGGCAGACTTGAATGGCCTCCTCCTGTGCTGTAACCGTGCTACGATTCTGAGTGAGACATGTTCAGGAGGAGCATGTGACTTTGGACCTGTGCTTCCCGAAGTTCTCCACCACTGAAGTTTTCCTCGCCTCATGTCCGGGTCTTTGTAGATTAATTGATGGAGATCGATTACTATTATTGTTAACAACTAATATCAGATGACCCCCAGAATGGTAGCAGGTGAACTAGATGGGCCGTGGTCTTTTTACATCCAGTAGTTCCTGTGACCCCAACAGTGAATCACTATCCTCTTTATTTTGCAGAACCAAAGCCCTGGTATTGGAGCTATTAGCAGCTGTGTGTCTTGTGAGGGGAGGACATGAAATCATCCTTTCTGCCTTCGACCACTTCAAAGAGGTAGCAGAGCTTTTTGGTTCAGTCCTGATTGTAGGGAATATTCAACATCCTCATGGTGACTTTCCTGTGTGTGCATACGAGTGCGGCAATAAAGAGCTATCTCTGCGGTCTAACTTCATCGCAATTGTTGCATATCTGACTTCGGAAGAGAGGATGGGATATTGAGAGCTGGGTACTTGTTCACAGCTGCTGCTCACCAGTGGTGTTTCTCGAGTCATCTGTCAGAGATTCACTCTTTCCAAGGTCCTTGCTGCTGTCTGCAGTCACAGTGATTAACTGTTTGATGGAGGAAGCCTGTCCTTCAATCCAGTGGGAATGAATCCCTGCTTGACTCGGGCAGACCTCACCTTTTCACAATGTGGGATTGGCACCTGGGGGCAGTAGCTCTGAGATATGCGAGAGCTGCTGGGTTTCTGAGCATTGGAAGCTGGCACATGCGCAGTTGTCTTCAAGTCCATAATAGGGAAGTCTCAATTCTGGCCACGGACTTTGCCAACAATGAAGAAAGACGCATCCAAGCGTGAAGCTCACAATGGCGTCCTGAGAGAGTGGGCTATGTATTTTTCTAATTGTTTGTGGGATGTGGGCATCGCTGGCAAGGCCATCCCTAATTGCCCCTTGAGAAGTTGGTGGTGAGCTGCCTTCTTGAACCGCTGCAGTCCAAGTGGTGTAGGCACACCCACAGTGCTGTTAGGGAGGGAGCTCCAGTAAAGGAACAGCGATATAGTTCCAAGTCAGGATGGTAAGTGGCTTGGAGGGGAACTTCCAGGTGGTGGTGTTCCCATGCGTCTGCTGCCCTTGTCCTTCAAGTTGGTAGAGGTGGTGGGTTTGGAAGGTGCTGTTGAAGGAGCCTTGTGAACTGGTTGGCCACCAGTTGGGTTTTCCCTCTAAGGTGGGAAATGAAAAAATGTCACCTAGGATGTGTGTCTGGAGCCTGAATAGTGTAATAAAGGTCCATAGAGCTCTGAAGATCAGTTCCTCTGAGTTTAGAGGGAAGAGACCTCTACTGATTGCTTTTGTTTTTTTGCATGAAGTTCCTCAGCCACATAGTATTAATTGGAGCTGATATTATTGGTTTTGCCTCCCACAAGTCAGATATTAATTTATTGGCTCCTGCGCAGGTATGAGTCAGTAAGGTTGTTTTGCTTTCTTGCAAACAGTAATGAAAGGTGTAACTCTTCTATTCCTTTAAGGTGTGCAAAGAAACACATCGCTTTGAAAACCTGATGGAGTATTTTCGAAATGAAGACAGCAACATTGATTTCATGGTAAGGGTCAGCGAGACCTCCTCGTTGGCAGTTGGGGTACAAGAGGAAAGGGCGTAAGGCTGAGCACGCTCACACTGTACGGGAGCGTGGGCCCATCAATAATGCTACCCCACTGATTGCCTGCCCCACGTTTACCACTAGCGTGGGTCCATGGCAGTCGCATAGGCTTGGCAGAATTGCCCTGTGGAATTCGTGCAAGATGCTCGCAATGCCCACATCCACACAGCGGGCAGGTGAGGCTCACCGCTGCTGATTGTAGCTCCGAAAAGTAGCATTCCCCAGGCTCCCAGGCCTCTGGCACTGCTTTCCCACCTCTTCTAGGAACTGATGTGCACATGTAGCTGGGCGCTCACAAAACCACCTTTGGAGGACTGGTAGCTTTGGAAATATTTTGAAGAAGGCAGTAAGCGTGCTTTTGGGGCCAAAGGCCTCACTTATTTCCAGCACCAGGTCACTGGGTTTCATGCAAAAGTGTGAAGGGAATGAGGTGGATGAACGACGAGACAAACCTGTCATAGAATGATTACAGCATAGAAAGAGACCATTCAGATCACTGTGTCCTTAATTTGTACAGTCCAGTGGAAAGAAGATTAAGACCGGGAGAAACCTCATTGGCATATCTAAAGTGTTAAATGCATGGAGAGAAAGTGAAACCAGAAAAATGGCTTACAGTCAGTCAGACCAGGAGAACAAAACCAGAAATACAAATTAAATTTTAGAAAAAGATTTCCTTGCTCGATAATAACTTGCATTTATGTAGCACCTTTATTGTAGTGAAGCACCCCAAGGCTTTTCACAGGAGTGGTTATCAGACAAAGTTTGACATTGAGCCATGTAATGAGATGTTAGGCAAAGCCTGGTCAAAGAAAGAAGTTTTAAGGAGCTTCTTAAAAGAGGAGAGAGTTGGAGATGTTTAGAGAGGGAATTTCAGAGCTTCTCGTAGGGTGCTAGGTTAGTTTAAGACATTAATGGAGTTGAACAACTTACATTTACGAACATACGAATTAGGAGCAGGAGGAGACCACTCAGCCCCTCGAGCCTGCTCCGCCATTCAGGAAGATCATGGCTGATCTGATTGTAACCTCAACTCCGCATCCACTGATCCAAGAATCTATCGAGCTCTGCCTTAAAAATATTCAAAGACTCAGAAACTTAGATACAGCACCTGCAGTGTAACAAACTATTCCAAGCCACTTCACAGAGATGTAAAGAAAATGGCTGTCGGGCTAAGAAGGGAGAAATTAGGAGGGCTGACCAAAAGCTTAGACGAAGAGTTAGGCCTTGAGGTTTATAAACCATTGGCACTCAATTTACAAATCTGTCGATTGAATCATAGAATGATCAGCACAGAAGGAAGCCTGTGCCAGCTCTTTGAAAGAGCAATTCAACTGGTCTCACTCCCCTGCCCTTTCCCCAGAGCCCTGCAAAAGGTTCCCTTTCAAGTGTTTATCTAATTCTCCATCGAGTGTTACTATTGAATCTGCTTCCATCTCCTTTCGGCAGTGCATCAGAGGTCATCAGAACTTAGGACTTATTTTGTCTTGAATCTGAAGCCAACTGTTCTGGTGTAGATACTCTGATGATGTCTCTAAGCTGCTTGTCTTTGTCCTTGGTTTTTGTTAGGTGGCGTGTATGCAGTTCATCAACATCGTGGTCCATTCTGTGGAGGACATGAATTTCCGGGTCCACTTGCAGTTCGAGTTCACCAAACTGGGCCTTGACGAGTTCCTGGAGGTGGGTGTGAGAATTGTCACTCACCCTCGTGAAAAGCAGTCTTGATAATTATAGTGCCAGTTAACACAGATTCCAAGCCAGTTGAAGGGCCCCTCGCACACTTAAGTTTTCTTTTAATTAATTCTTAGGATGTGGGCATCGCTGGATAGACTAGTATTTATTGCTCATCCCTAACGTCCTTGAGCAGGTAGTGAGATGTTTCATTTCAGAGGGCAGTTAAGAGTCAACCACATTACTGTGTGTCTGGAGTCACCAGACCAGGTAAGGACGGCAGATTTCCTTCCCTAAAGGACTTTAGTGAACTGAATGGGTTTTTACAACAATCATGATCGTTGATAATAAGACCAGCATTTTATTAATATATTGAATTTCGCTTACTCCAGTGGGATTTGAACTTGTCTCTCCAGAGCATTAGTCCAGGCCCCTGGATTACTTGTCCAGTGACATTACCACTATGCTACCGTGCCCCCATGAAAATTGATCTTGAACTCCAGTCTTACAATACCCCTTTTTAACCTAAACCCACAAATTCAAAAGCTCTTAGTAGTGGTGAGCCAGCTAGATTTGATTGTCAAAATGCCATGGCTCACTCACTCGCTGCCAACATTAGCGCTGCCCCTTAGCGCTGTCTAGCATTTTGTAATGCTGCTTTGAAAGTGTTCTCGAACAGTTGCACCAGTCCAGATGTTATATCAGACACCCACATGCTTTTCTTAAAACATTGACCAGAGGGACCAAATTGTACAGTGAGTGCAGAAACAAAGAGAGAATAAAAGATCAAATCCCCACAGTTTGCCATCATTTTTGCCACCCGTCTCTATATAAGGACTCATTGGTAAATAGGAAAGATCTGAGTTCAATCCCTGATATCTATTGAATCCTCTTGGGAGGGAAGAGAGCCTTTCTAAAGGTGTGGTCAATATTCTGACAAGTTTCTCCCAGTGATAGAGCACGGATTTGCAGTCATATTTAAGGCATGATTGCCAATTGTGTGCGTGTAGCGACACAAAAATTACCCGAATTTCTTGGGTAGAAAATTACTTCACGACCCAGTGCAGTGACAACTTCAAAGCCATTTAAATCTGTGCAGTGAATTGCCAGTATCATTAATCGACACTCCTCAAGTTCCAAACTACCCCAATGGCCCTGTCATGCCTATTTTCCGTGCTTGTTTTGTGCAAACACAGCGTGATTTTAAAGCCAGGGGGTTAAATGACACAGTTCTGTTCTTAGAGCTCCCCCCCCCACCTCCCTGGCAATGGTTACAATAATTTACTTTCTCTTCAGAAATCCAAGCACACGGAAAGTGACAAACTCCAGGTTCAGATCCAGGCCTACCTGGACAACGTCTTCGATGTGGGAGGCCTACTCGAGGATGCCGAGACCAAGAATGCAGCCTTGGAGAAAGTGGACGAACTGGAAGAGCACTTGTCGCATGTGAGTACATGATCTGTGAAATTGAGCTTCTCTCCCCTTTTTATGTGAAGGGCTGGCTGTTGACAGTAGCAGAGCGTGCCATCTCAAGCTGAACAGGTCCCTGCACTGTTGCAGTATTGGGGGTTTGCCACTAGGGGCTGCAGATCAGTAAAGGGTAGGGAAGGGTCTGTGAACTTCATGAGCTGCCATTACTTATGTTTGGACCGAATAATGAAAATGGTTGCTACAAAAAGTTCTGGAGAAAATTTTGGGATAGCTCTTGTTTCTTGCAACAAGAAATCTCTCTGGCTGGTGACCTATCCAATATGGCAGCTAAAGATAGTTTCATATGTCATAGACAGAATGCATGTATTTTCTTTCACTGCCCATGATCAGTATGTTTACGTGAGAAGAGTGTGTTTTCTTACTCTGAGTAAGTGTTCCAATTAAAATAATCCAGCAGGAAGCTTTTTGTGAGTTTAAAAATAGAGGTTATTTACTATCACACACACACTCCGAAATGATGCAATGTTTCACTTGCTCGTCTCTCTCACACTCCCGTACACACAAAAGTTAGATACAGATGAAGGTAATATACTGTTATAGTTTATAATAATCTCCGCCTCTTTCGTGGCATGCCCCTGATGCTTTAAAGTTGAAGCGAAGGCCTGGTAAAGCCAAGGATTCTCAGCAGGCTGAGAGGTTTCTTATAGTCAAATTTCTAGGAGGTTGGTTCTCGGGTGAACTAATGGGTTGGGGAGTCCTTCTCTCACTGTTTGAATCTCCTACTTTCAAGATATTGCTGTTTATTACCTTGGCTGCTCGCTGACTTGCAGCGAGTTTGATGGATTTTTGTGGAACTCTGTCTGCAAGCAGCTAGTTGCCTGTTGTAAAAGCAGACAACAAAATTGTTCCCTCATCATGTGACTTCCACAAGTTGGAAGTCCTTTTTCCAAACAAAAGGTGGTGTGTATGTTGATTCCAATAATCCTGTGCTTTCATTTAACAACTTGAGATTTGCTCAGTCTAGTTTGAATAAGGAAAATTAACATAATATAATGGAAGGTTGATGTGATTCATTCATATTCACCTTACACGCATTGAGTTTTGATGTCCTCTTTAGTCCAGGGTGAAACAGAGTTGGGTTGGCTGGAATTCTATAGTTCTTTTGTGTTGATCCATCCTTAAACAAAGACATGTGTGAATTCCCCAGATGGCTGTGAATGCCTATATTTAACTTGGTATTCACATTAGACTTGGGACTGCCTGAAGATCAAAATGCCAAAGGTCACATGATTCACAGCGGCCATTTTAATAATCCGTGTGTGTCCATATTTTGGATGTATTGACTTAAAGTTAATAACATATTGGGACATGACACAGCCTTACTGAAAAATCAGTACCTTGACTATCCCTGGGATGCTAGTTTTGGTTAGACTGCTCTCCACATCTACATCTACAATCTTCAGCTGTAATTTGACTTTGTAACAATCTGCTTTGGAGGCAAAATGGCTCCTAGGAAGACTGAGTTACATTGAGGTCGCATTTTATTTGAGGCATGGTGGCTAATTAGATCTGGCAGCTCTGTTTTGGAGATGTTGTGATCTGATTTTCAGAAAGAATGGTACTTCCAGCAGTCCCACAACACTAGCCATTCCGAACCCGGATCCTTTGCTACGAATGTAACCTCCTGAACTATCTGGAAAGACAAAAGTGCTTTGTTTCACGTGACTCAAACTTGAAACTGTCCTTCTTCTTCTTCTTGTCCCCGCCCCCCCCCCCCCCCCCCCCCCCTCCGCCAACACACACACACACACAGTTATCGGAGAGGCTTCAGGACCTGGAGAATGAAAATATGATGAGGGTAGCCGAACTGGAAAAGCAGCTACTACACCGGGATAATGAACTGGAAACGATAAAGGTAAGGTCTTCAGGCAGGGAATGGTGCATTGTCAATGGCTTATTGAAATCTCAATTTAATTTAAAAAGAAAGCAAGCTTGTCCAGAGTGGCAACTGCTGTCCACCTTAAGGAGGGGACAGATCAGTGATAGCTTTAACTGTTTTCAATGGGGGGTGATAAAGGAATTGTGCAAAAGTGCCAGTAAAGTATGGAGTAGCCTGATTAATGGTGTAAGTCTCTTAACTCCATAATTTCCACTTTCTCTTGAGCCTTTTATGCATCCCTGTGCTGTAAATGTACTTTAGATTATGATGCTGGCCCCAGGAAAATCTGGACCCTGAATCGAGACCTTTTTGCCGGATTAACTTGGATGCAATTCTCTTGTACTCAGAAATCAGTCAAATATTGAAGACGGTTTTAGTGGCCTTAAAATAACCTTGACCAGAGTCAAGGTTGAGGATGCTACTGCTTCACAGTACGGAGCTTTTGGCGTCCTGGTTGCTGTTTCTTTGAAGCCATGCTGAAAGCTCCATGCACAGCGGCTTTGATGATTGTTGTAGGCCTAGTGGCTTGCTTAGGCCATCCTGTCCACCTGGTTGAAGGAGTCGCCCACTCCCTGTTGTGTGTTTGAAACAATTTAAGCTCGTTGGAGAGCAACGTAACTGAACGTCAAGCACTATTTGACTGCAACCCATGCCACCTTTGTGCCCTTGCAGGAAACGTACAAGGATGCCAGTAGCCAGGTGCACACATTGCGGAAGATGATCAAGGAGAAAGAGGAGGCTTTGCAGCGGCAGTTTCACCTGGAAAAGCAGCTGACGGATCTGCAAAGTGGCTCCATCGGCGATTGTCCTGATGGAGATCTTTCCATGTTGTCTCGATCTGCCATGGGTCTGGAACCAATCCAAAGCCCTCCTTCAACACCAATGCCACCAACCCCTCCCCCACCACCCCTTGCTCCACCGTTACCAGGTAAAGCTACACGCCTCACCAGCGGTTCAAGAAGGCAGCTCACCACCACCTTCTCAAGGGCAGTTAGGGATGGGCAATAAATGCTGGCCCAGCCACATCCTGTAAATGAATTTTTTTTTAAATTCAGCGATAAAAATGCAGGGGCAGGGTGGGGAAGGGGCAGCATTTCCACAGATAGATGGGATGGGAGTGCAGGAAGTTTAGTGCAGAGATGTTCTCCTGGACAAGGAAGCTAAAGGTACTGCGCCTGTTCTGGCTACGATACTGCTGACTTTTGCAGGACTGAATGGCCCTTAGTCACCCACTGTTAAAATGGTGCTCACGTCCAATTGACATTAATTAAAATGGTGCCCACGTCCAATTGACATTAATAGGCCACAAATTTGCCACTTAAGTTAGGCCGCCCCTTGCTGAGGATTGGGCATCCTTTGCATTGCTGAAATGTAGCCCGTTAAAATAGCAACTGATATAAATGGCCTTGGAATGACAGAGCAAGTTGCTAAGCCTGATTTTCACTCCCCCATCCCAGCAGTGTTCCCACCAGGCCAGCAGGTATTCAATCAGCCTTGGTGATTCCAGGGAATCTTCGTGACTTTGATCTGTTCTCAGAACCAATGTGCAAAGTCCTCGGTTTTCAAAAGGGAATTAAAGTCGGAAATAATGTACTCGGTTTGCCAAAAGCAGCCGGTATCACTCCTGAAACCTGTTATAAGCACTTATAATCAGGGGAAGGGGAAACAAAGTAAATGTTGAACGAGCCCAGTTCTTTTCTGGCAGATCAACCCACATTCTCTCCATATCCTTCAATTCCTCTCCTCTCCACAAAGGCACCTAATTGCTTCCCGTGCTCATTTCGTCATGTCTAGTTCAGTGCTGTTCCCTAGTAACCTAATACTCTACTCTAGTTGCCCTTTGAGTAAGAAGATACCACCAGACACCCTTCCTTGTTCCTTTCCCATTTTAATGATCCTGAGGGAGTTGAAGCCTCTACCACTGTGAACATTTAGCCAGCATCAGTGCTGCTTATTTGCTCCATAGTCCCAACAAGTTTAATCAGGTTACCTTGAAGCTTTGCCTTTATCAGAAGAAGCCAGTTCAATGTTCTTTTAATCTTTCCTCTTGACTTAAATTCCTTCCAAGTGCCACGTAAGTCTTTTCAGCTCTTTCCAAAAATGCAGTCGGTGGTGAGGTGAGGCCGATTTTCGAGGCTGTCCTGTAATCTGGCTGAAATCAATTTTGAAATTTGGGAGCTGTGGGCCTCGTGTGTCAACACTGCTGCTGCTTGTGTAGAGGAAATGAAAGTCCCTTGTCTCTGCCTAACTCCGCATGGTTGCAATTAGATCAGAAGTCAGCAATGTTCAAAGAACTTAAGGCCCTACTCAGTGTTTTGCAAGTGGAACACACAAAAAAATAGTTGCCTGAGTTAAATTCTGAATGAATAAAACAGTCTTACTGAATTTCACCAGAGGAAATTAAACAAAAATATGACTTAATACACCTTTTAGTACAGATGAGGAGTTAGAAATAGCCTACAAAGGATCAGATGTAGCATGAAAGCTGAGAATGGAAATCCCAAATGAGGAGAGATAAAGAGAAAAACACATGTACAAGACTGTGAGCTGGAGAGTCACCTCTGCCCTGGTTAACTGATGGGAGGAATTTCCCAACCTTCTTTCAGATCAGTGATTGTTAGATTATATAGAAATTACAGCACAGAAGCAGGCCATTCGGCCCAACTGATGTATGTTGGCTCTTGTGCTCCACATGAACCTCATCTAACTCTATCTGCAATACCGTCTGTTGTTTTCTCCCTCATGAGTTTATCTAGCCTTCATTTAAAAACATCTATACTAGCCAACTCAACTACTCGTGGTGCATTCTACATTCTAACCACTCTCTGGGAAAAGAAATTTCTCCTGAATTCTATTGGATTTATTAATGACTTTCTTAGATTTAATAGTCCCTAATTTTGGTCCATTCCACAAGTGGAAACATCTTTTCTACGTCTATCCTAGTGAACTCTGTCATACTTTACAAAGCCTATGCGAAGTCATCCCTCAGCCTTCTAATTTTCTAAAATGGAGACCAGAACTGTGCACAGCACTCTAAAATATCCAGGCGAGTGCTGCATTCAGTAGGCTTTACAATCTCCTCTATCACCAGTGCCAGTGGCAAATCTCCCAATGGCACTGCCTCAGACAGGCCAATGGGAGTTTTGCCAGCAACTTCAAGAATTCGCAGGCAGTACATCCAATCCCTCATACAAAAAACTTGCATGCCTCCTGATCCAACTGTTTGAACATATCCCACCTCCCAACCCCATGACCTTTCCTGAAAACCATTGATGAATGGTAGATTCAAGTGCTTCGTAGGGCATGGTGTTTACATTGGGCCTAATCTCAGGTTAACAATTGTGCAAATGTGTCTTAAAGGAATTCTTGATCCTATTGAAAATGGCAACATTTTACTATGAATGGTTACATTTCTTCACCACCCAGGGGTCTTATTGCTTCTCCTTCCTGGAGTGCATTCTGGGTAAAATTACCAGGCTAAAATTCAGGCCAAATGTTACAATCCCTATTCAGACTGACAACCTTTGAAAAGAGATATGACTTCCCCAGTGACTGACTCAAAGGATCACATGACAAGATTTCCACATGTTAAAACTTTTGCTGTAACAAATACACTAAGATCAACATAGACTAGGCAACTAATGCACTAAACTACAGAAAAGGTATCCCCTAGTAACTTACAACCGAAAACCCCATGCCACGTTCAGATATTATTCCACATTTATTGCAGAATTGTAGTTTTCACCTTGAAGTCCCAAGTTCTTCCTGGACCTAACAGGATCTCTTCTCCCTGCTTCATCAGTGTCCTTTTAAATAAAGTCCCCTTCACTCAACCTTTTAAGCATAACCTAATGGACTTCCGGTTGCAAGGTACCCTCTGGTGATTGCGTGGTCTTTAACTCTGCACAGTCCTTGTTTCCTCAAACATGGGTTCTGCCCACACCAGTCCTCTGCTTCATGGTTACCCTAAAAGCAGACCTGTTTCTTCTGGGCATTAGCAGCACCTGTTGTGCATCCTCTTCCTCAAAACGTTGCCTGACTGCCTCTGAGAGGCTGTAAGCAGCAAGAACAGCTACCTTTTCCTTTGTGTTCAGGAGTTAAAACTGGCACTTGACTTTCAATAAGCTTCAACCTGGACCCCCTGTTCCCATGGCAGCCAGGTCACATGGCCCATCTCCAGACAGGTTTCGTAAGAGGTCACATGCCCCTCTCCAAGCTACTTCATTTTACCTTGAATTAAAAGAGACGGTTTAAAACATAACCACCTTATGAATTCTCACACTTGTAACACCAAGTAATCAAAAATACAGGACTGACTGCAGATTATTGTCTCAAGGGCTATGGGTTGCCCTCCATGGACAACGTTTTTTTTAATTTAAATGGTTGTGCAGTCCCAAGTATCTCCAGCCTGTTGGTGTACAGATGCGCCATCAATTGGCACTGATAGCGCCCCTGGAGCAGCCTCTTCCTGAATTGTCTCATCCTCTGGGCTCAAAGATGAAAGGAAGTGTGCGCTGGGATGTAGAGATATAAATTGCGCTTGAAGAAAAATAAACATGAAGCAGTTTGAAGTAAAATGTATGTACGTTTTGCCAGGGCACATATAAATTGGAAGGATTTAATAACATTTACCTTTGCCTACAGGTCAAGCCCCCCCGCCACCACCACCACCGCCACCACCTGCAGCTCCCCCATTGCCTGGTAGTTCCCTCTCGGTTATCCTCAGTCATGGATTGTCAGGTAATAGTCCATGTGTTTTCTATTGTGATGAGACTTATTGCTGGAACCACCTTTGTCAAAGAGCAATCTATGAAAAGGCCTTGGGTATATAAGATGTGGTTTTAACAGAAGTTTCTGCATTAGGTTCTGCTGTGTTTGACACAATGCATATGCTTTTTATTCTTCACGTGATTGAAACGCTACATTTGGAGCGGTGATTCTTTTTATTTTTTCCAATTTTCTTTTTACACCCCCTCCCTCTCGAAAACCTGTGTCTTGTCCCTATCTCTGTAACCTCCAGCCCCCACAACCCTCCCTATCTCTGTAACCTCCCCCAGCCCCTACACCCCTCCCTATCTCTGTAACCTCCTCCAGCCCCTACATCCCTCCCTATCTCTGTAACCTCCTCCAGCCCCTACACCCCTACCTATCTCTGTAACCTCCTCCAGCTCCAACACACCACCCTATCCCTGTAACCTCCTCCAGCCCCTACACACCTCCCTATCTCTGTAACCTCCTACAGCCCCTACACCCCTCCCTATCTCTGTAACCTCCTCCAGTCCCTACACCCCTCCCTATCTCTGTAACCAGCCCCTACACCCCTCCCTATCTCTGTAACCTCCTCCAGCCCCTACACCCCTCCCTATCTCTGTAACCTCCTCCAGCCCCTACACCCCTCCCTATCTCTGTAACCTCCTCCAGCCCCTACACCCCTCCCTATCTCTGTAACCTCCTCCAGCCCTACAACCCTCCCTATCTCTGTAACCTCCTCCAGCCCCTACACACCTCCCTATCTCTGTAACCTCCTCCAGCCCCTACACCCCTCCCTATCTCTGTAACCTCCTCCAGCCCCTACACCCCTCCCTATCTCTGTAACCAGCCCCTACACCCCTCCCTATCTCTGTAACCTCCTCCAGCCCCTACACCCCTCCCTATCTCTGTAACCTCCTCCAGCCCCTACATCCCTCCCTATCTCTGTAACCTCCTCCAGCCCCTACACCCCTCCCTATCTCTGTAACCTCCTCCAGCCCCTACATCCCTCCCTATCTCTGTAACCTCCTCCAGCCCCTACAACCCTCCCTATCTCTGTAACCTCCTCCAGCCCCTACATCCCTCCCTATCTCTGTAACCTCCCCCAGCCCCTACACCCCTCCCTATCTCTGTAACCTCCTCCAGCCCCTACACCCCTCCCTATCTCTGTAACCAGCCCCTACAACCCTCCCTATCTCTGTAACCTCCTCCAGCCCCTACAACCCTCCCTATCTCTGTAACCTCCAGTCCCTACACCCCTCCCTATCTCTGTAACCTCCTCCAGCCCCTACAACACTCCCTCTCTCTGTAACCTCCTCCAGCCCCTACACCCCTCCCTATCTCTGTAACCAGCCCCTACAACCCTCCCTATCTCTGTAACCTCCTCCAGCCCCTACAACCCTCCCTATCTCTGTAACCTCCAGTCCCTACACCCCTCCCTATCTCTGTAACCTCCTCCAGCCCCTACAACACTCCCTCTCTCTGTAACCTCCTCCAGCCCCTACAACCCTCCCTATCTCTGTAACCTCCTCCAGCCCCTACACCCCTCCCTATCTCTGTAACCTCCTCCAGTCCCTACACCCCTCCCTATCTCTGTAACCTCCTCCAGCCCCTACACACCTCCCTATCTCTGTAACCTCCAGTCCCTACACCCCTCCCTATCTCTGTAACCTCCTCCAGTCCCTACACCCCTCCCTATCTCTGTAACCTCCTCCAGCCCCTACAACCCTCCCTATCTCTGTAACCTCCCCCAGCCCCTACAACCCTCCCTATCTCTGTAACCTCCTCCAGTCCCTACACCCCTCCCTATCTCTGTAACCTCCCCCAGCCCCTACAACCCTCCCTCTCTCTGTAACCTCCAGTCCCTACACCCCTCCCTATCTCTGTAACCTCCTCCAGCCCCTACACCCCTCCCTATCTCTGTAACCAGCCCCTACAACCCTCCCTATCTCTGTAACCTCCTCCAGCCCCTACAACCCTCCCTATCTCTGTAACCTCCAGTCCCTACACCCCTCCCTATCTCTGTAACCTCCTCCAGCCCCTACAACACTCCCTATCTCTGTAACCTCCTCCAGCCCCTACAACCCTCCCTCTCTCTGTAACCTCCAGTCCCTACACCCCTCCCTATCTCTGTAACCTCCTCCAGTCCCTACACCCCTCCCTATCTCTGTAACCTCCTCCACACCCTACACCCCTCCCATCTCTGTAACCTCCTCCAGACCCTACACCCCTCCCTATCTCTGTAACCTCCTCCAGCATCTACAACCCTCCCTATCTCTGTAACCTCCTCCAGCCCCTACACCCCTCCCTATCTCGGTAACCTCCTCCAGCCCCTACACCCCTCCCTATCTCTGTAACCTCCTCCAGCCCCTACACCCCTCCCTATCTCTGTAACCTCCTCCAGCCCCTACACCCCTCCCTATCTCTGTAACCTCCTCCAGCCCCTACACCCCTCCCTATCTCTGTAACCTCCTCCAGCCCCTACACCTCTCCCTATCTCCGTAACCTCCTCCAGCCCCTACAACCCTCCCTATCTCTGTAACCTCCTCCAGCCCCTACACCTCTCCCTATCTCCGTAACCTCCTCCAGCCCCTACACCCCTCCCTATCTCTGTAACCTCCTCCAGCCCCTACACACCTCCCTATCTCTGTAACCTCCAGTCCCTACACCCCTCCCTATCTCTGTAACCTCCTCCAGCCCCTACACCTCTCCCTATCTCCGTAACCTCCTCCAGCCCCTACACCCCTCCCTATCTCTGTAACCTCCTCCAGCCCCTACAACCCTCCCTATCTCTGTAACCTCCTCCAGCCCCTACATCCCTCCCTATCTCTGTAACCTCCCCCAGCCCCTACACCCCTCCCTATCTCTGTAACCTCCTCCAGCCCCTACAACCCTCCCTTTCTCTGTAACCTCCTCCAGCCCCTACAACCCTCCCTATCTCTGTAACCTCCTCCAGCCCCTACATCCCTCCCTATCTCTGTAACCTCCAGCCCCTACAACCCTCCCTATCTCTGTAACCTCCTCCAGCCCCTACATCCCTCCCTATCTCTGTAACCTCCCCCAGCCCCTACACCCCTCCCTATCTCTGTAACCTCCTCCAGCCCCTGCAACCCTCCCTATCTCTGTAACTTCTAGTGCCTATAACCCTCCCTATCTCTGTAACCTCCAGCCCCCACAACCCTCCCTTTCTCTGTAACCTCCTCCAGTCCCTACACCCCTCCCTATCTCTGTAACCTCCTCCAGTCGCTACACCCCTCCCTATCTCTGTAACCTCCCCCAGCCCCTACAACCCTCCCTATCTCTGTAACCTCCCCCAGCCCCTACAACCCTCCCTTTCTCTGTAACCTCCTCCAGCCCCTACAACCCTCCCTATCTCTGTAACCTCCCCCAGCCCCTACAACCCTCCCTATCTCTGTAACCTCCTCCAGTCCCTACACCCCTCCCTATCTCTGTAACCTCCCCCAGCCCCTACAACCCTCCCTATCTCTGTAACCTCCCCCAGCCCCTACAACCCTCCCTATCCCTGTAACCTCCTCCAGTCCCTACAGCCCTCCCTATCTCTGTAACCTCCTCCAGCCCCTACAACCCTCCCTATCTCTGTAACCTCCCCCAGCCCCTACAACCCTCCCTATCTCTGTAACCTCCTCCAGTCCCTACACCCCTCCCTATCTCTGTAACCTCCCCCAGCCCCTACAACCCTCCCTATCTCTGTAACCTCCCCTAGCCCCTACAACCCTCCCTATCCCTGTAACCTCCTCCAGTCCCTACAGCCCTCCCTATCTCTGTAACCTCCACCAGCCCCTACATCCCTCCCTATCTCTGTAACCTCCTTCAGCCCCTACAACCCTGCCTATCTCTGTAACTTCCTCCAGCCCTCACAGCCCTCCCTATCTCTGTAACCTCCTCCAGCCCTCACATCCCAAGATTGCTGCGCTCCTCTAATCTTGGCCACTTGAGCATTACCGATTTTAATTGTTCCACCATTGGTGGCCGCGCCTTCAGCTGTCTGGGCCCCAAGCTCCGGAATTCCTTCCCTAAACCTCTCTGCCTCTCTACCTCACTTTCCCCCTTCAAGGTAATCCTTAAAACTGACCTCTTTGACCAAGCTGTTTATCACCTGTCCCAGTATCTCCTTATGTTGCTCAGTGTCAAATTTTGTTTGATATTCGTTCCAGTGTAGCGCCTTGGGATGTTTTACTATATTAAAGGTGCTGTATAAATGAGAATTGTTGCTGGTGTTGTGGACCTGCAGCCACCATTAAGTGTTAAATTGCAAGGAAACTATTAAAAGACTTGACAGTACTTAATCGTGGTGAGCATTTTGGGTGTTTGGGCATTGACTATTATATGGGATGGGCAGCGGGTAGGAAGGGTGGGGGTTGGAGGGACTGGAATCCCTCATCAGTAATGCATCCTGCCTGATTTTCTGTTCAGTCAGGTGGGTTGTGTTAATGACACAAACTAGGGTTGTATTCCCTGGATTTGAGAAGGTTGAGGTGATTTGATTGAAGTTTTTGAAAAAACTAAGGGAAACAGATTGGATAGATAGAGAGAAACTACTTCCACTGGGTGGGGGTGTCTTAGGACTAGGGGACATCACTTAAACACTAGAGGCAGACATGTCAGGAGTAAAATTAGGAGCCATTTCTACACATACAGCGTGGTAGAAGTTTGGAACTCTTCCATGAATGGCAGTTAATCCTAGGTCGATTTTAAATCTGAGATTGATCATTTTTGTTAGCCAAAGGTATTAAGGGCAAAGGCCAAATGGAGTTAGGTTGCAGATCAGCCATGATCCCATTGAATTGTGGAACTTGCTCGAGGGGCTAAATGGCCTCCTCCTGTGCCTATGCGATGTGATTCTCCCTCGCTGACCTTGCTATACTGAACGTGCTGCACAGATGCAGTGGACGACCTTCAAGTTCTAAAGGGAGAGACTTCCCAATCCTGCCCCATAAAATGCCCAACCTCATCCCAGCATACTGAGAGAGATGAGTAATAAAACGATAAAAGGACTATCCATGAGAGACTATAGCTGCGATGAGAGTTGGAAAACTTGGCTGACGTTCCCTGGAGCAGGGAAGTTTAAGGGGGAATGGAACAAATTTGTTCAAAATGGTGAAAGGATGTTGAGAAGATTAAGTGTAAGTGTCCAAGCATCACTCCTTTTACCTCACTTCAACATCATAACTTTGTGACATTGCACGCCATCTGTTCTAGGCCGCCTACACCCACCAGCCTCGAGTACCCACTGGAAAACCTGGAATTCCAAACCGGAGCATGGGTCTCCATTTGTAGTGACTGTCTGGAGTGGGGTTTGAGCGCTGCAACTCCTGATTCCGAGGTGCAAAATGCCTCGCGCTTCATCATTCATGTTGTGACCCGAGCTAAAAATCCTTTCTTTTCTCCTTTCAGCCATCCGGATAAAGAAACCAATTAAAACAAAATTCCGTTTACCGGTATTTAACTGGATGGCCCTGAAACCCAACCAGATCAATGGGACAGTCTTCACTGAAATCGATGATGAAAAAATATTAGAGGTAAGCTGGGTGACTGATTTATTATTCCTTGCCCACTGCACCCCCTGCCCCCCCCACCTTGCTTCAAGCAAACCACAACAAGCAACTTGGGCCATTCTGCAGGGCTGCAAGATCTCCATAAAGGTCTGGGCACAACTAGGCTTGCAGACTCATCTCCGGCTACCCACCTTCCCAACCACCAACACCCCCCCAAATAATATTGAACACTGTAAATGGCCCGATTAACTTTGTCTTTATTAAGTTCTCTTTCACTATTTCAGACAGTGGACCTACTGTCCCATCCGTCTTGCTGCACAGTCCTGGCTCTAAATCTCCGCAGCCTGAGATCAGCTCTGTGTGGGTTCGACGATAATGGTGGGATGTTGACTGCCGACCTGCACAAGTGCACACAACATCCAGTATAACTATAGGACAAATGTGAAGGGAGGATAGACAGCGATGAGATTGTATCCAATTCAGAAAGATGCTACAAATTCATGAGCCTTGGCCAGGTGGACCCCAGAACGGGTGAAGAATTAGAATGCAGTTGTCCTAAGTGTTTTGAAGCATCCTGCCGGAGCAGGAGCTTTTTTCCTCCCAAGGCTGTGGTTGATGTTGGGGTAAGACATTACATTGCATCTGCCCAGTTTTCAACCTGGCCTAGACATACTGGCTGCATTGAATAAGACAGACTCCAGTTTCTGCCCAGTAGAGATCTGAGTGCCTTCGTGAGAGAGAGAGGCTGTGTAGAATATCTTTCTACCTCAATGTTGATAGTGGAAACCAGGCCAGTGGAGCAGGCAGTTAAAATGGAGTGGGGGACTTACCCACTCCTTCCTGCTCTGACATGACCAACTGTATTTTTAAATTGCAGGCAGAAAGGACACCCTCCGCCAAGCTGGCGGGTCCTTTTTAAACAGGCAGGTTGGACTCTGAAGGCACCAAATGCCGGTTTAGCTCGAGGCCTAAGCTGGGGAGCAATGGTGGCTTCCCCACGAGGCCAAACCTGCTGGGAACTGGATCTGGATCGAGGCCCAGCAAGGTAAGTTTCCAAGTTACCTTGTGGGGCCAGGAGGAATCCTGGCTATCTTGGAGTTCCCTTGCCCAGGAGCCTCTTTTTCCCACCCTTCCACCCTCCACCTCCCCAACCCCTGATCACAACCCCCTTGCTTATCTGACAGCCGAGGGGCTTAGCCCTGGTGATGGCCTCCTACTGCCTGGATTCCTGCTCCCATCTAAAAAGCCAGGCAGTGATTCCTGCCAGATACGTGTGGGAGTCAAGGGTCAGAATAGTTAAGAGGCCTGGGAGTCAACATCTTGCCATGAGTCGGCCCCTCTGACCACACACTCTGATTCTGCATGCACTTGAAAATTGAGGCCCTTATGCCTATAGTTGTATCGTGAGCCTCTCACTTTGTTAATTGGTCCGTGCAAACCATCCAACACAATGTCATGGACCCATCAGGTGGAGAATAGCATTCCACTTGTTTTTGGTGACCATATTAATTGTCCATTCTCCTTTTTCATCAGCCCTTCATCCACTCTGCCCAGGCTTTGGCCCTGCAAAGTTTCTCATTTCTTTCTGAAGCCCACCTAAAGTACTCCAGCGCAACTTCCAATTCTGCCACAAAGGACCACCTACCTCTGCTCCCTCACTGCTTCACCACCCTGTTGCCATATCTTAAGGCTTTACTCCTACAACTCTCCCCAGTCCCGGACTCTGTTCTTGCATCCATGCCATGTTCCCTGTACCTCTGTAGTGCCATGCTGGTTCATGCCCAGCGATGTTGATACTGCAGATTTTCCCACCCACACTCGCTCACCATTGAGCCACTCGTCCCACTGCCAGTCCCCCACCTCACTCAAGCCCTGTGCTAATGGGGTCTCTTGTTTTTGCCTCTCTACTCAGCCCAGCTCCCTCCCATCCCAAACCTAAGGCCCTGCTGCCTAAGCAACCTCAGGACTCGCCACACCCTCCCAGCCTCAAACTTAGTGTTCCATGCCCCTCTCACCACCCCCACCACCATCCCCTTTTCCCTGTGCCAACAGCTCAGTATCAGGCTAGTCAGGACAGCTACTCTCCATCTATCCTAACACCAAGAGGAATTGGGCCACAGCAGAACTAAACTCAAGGCCCCTTACCACCACTCACTACCTTGAAGCTTAGACCCCCAGATCTCATCAGCTGTCCCTCCCCATTCCCAGGCGCGCTCACTATTCTCTCTCGAGCTCCCAGTCCAGCTCCAACCCCATTCTCCCTCACCCGCACATGCTACAACTTCCAGACAGCCTCTGTCTCCCTGCCTGATCCCTGTACTCGCCTTCATCAAGCATGTGAGGGAGATGGAGAGAGTGGCAGATGTACCTTGGACAAGTGCAACGGAGGGAAGGAGTGTGACTTGCAGAAAAAAGGAGACATAGGGTGGCATCAAGAGTGAAACCGGGAGAGATGGAGAGCAGTGAAAGTGTGCGAGAGGTGGAGTGAGAGAAAAAGTGGAGCACAAGCAGCAAGGCAGAGAAAAGGTTTTAAAAAGAGAGGCAAACTTTGGGGGAAAAAAATTCCTGTGAGCATGGGATACCGCCAGGTATAAAATAATAATAAAGGTATTTATCCAATCACTTTGTGCTGTAGGAGCTTGACATGGATGAATTTGAAGACCTCTTCAAGACGAAAGCCCAGGGACCCTCCATTGAAATCTCCTGTCAGAAAAGCAAAAGTGCGCAGAAAGCACTGAGTAAAGTGACGCTGCTCGAAGCCAACCGAGCAAAGAATCTCGCCATTACGCTGCGCAAGGCTGGCAAGACAACTGAAGAGATTTGCAGGGCCATTCAAATGTATGTTGTAAAGCCTTCAGACCTCTTTGATTGTGTCACTTGAGTGTGAAGTGTGGGCTGGCAGCTGCGTACATTTTGCATAAATCGTTTTGCTGAACCTTTTAACGCCCCACCACCCCCCACCCTCCCGCCCACCCCAGTGCGTAATTGCTCCCGGTTTCCGCCTGTATCCAGTCTGTCAGGAAGGACTTAAGACTCGTGGTTTATCTCACAGACGCAACCATTG
This sequence comes from Carcharodon carcharias, assembly GCF_017639515.1. Taxonomy (NCBI): domain Eukaryota; kingdom Metazoa; phylum Chordata; class Chondrichthyes; order Lamniformes; family Lamnidae; genus Carcharodon; species Carcharodon carcharias. The sequence goes on along the minus strand of NC_054507.1, from coordinate 15,112,086 downwards.
GGAGGGATGGGGAGAGGGGAAGGGTGTGCCCAACCCCTCCAAATATTTCTACCATGAATTATGCCCCCAGCTCCACTTCAAATCCTGCAGTTGCCCTGCCCACTCCACCTCTTAATATGTAACTGTGTTTCTGCTGTATTGTAAGGCAACTAAAATATTGGGGCTGTAAAATTTGAGTTACTATCCCACTGGCTATTCGTGAGTGAAAATCAGTCCAACCAAATAAAGAGGGCCTACTTTTGTTTTGTAGTTCCGATCTCACCTTTACCAGATTTGCCCACTTGAGAAATGGATGACATTTCCTGTTGCCTCATACTCTCCTTCCTGTCTTTTCCAGAAGCTATGGGGCTATTGTGGCTGGCATTGTTAGTGAGGCAGAGTCTGTTCCCTTTCCCTTCCCCCTTGCCCATCTCTGACTAAAGTTTCCTGTGGACATGTGACTCAAGCCTCTGGCTTGACTGGTTCAGCCTATGGGAAAGCCAACTAGCTCTGTTGATAGTAAATGCATTTGCACCCCAACTGCCCCACAGACCCCACATCCCCCCACTTATCTGTACATAACACTGGACATCAAAGCTGTCCATCTTGGCCATTTGCTGGTTTTCACTTCATGGTCGTTGCTTGACATTCACCGATCTGATGCTTCACTACTTTCGGTACAGTGTGGTTTGCTGCTAATGAGCGACATTCAAATCTGCCTTAGCATTTAAGAAAAAGTAAGTTCTGTTTGTCTGTTACATTTTTGCAGTTTTTCTCCACCTGCTTTTTCCATCCCTTCCGTCCAGAGAGCTGGGTGGGAATGCTGCAACTCTGCGGGCACTGCCTTATCACTCCTTGCCTTCCTATAAGGTAATGTGGCAGTGTAGGTGGCCCCACCATTAAGCTTGATGGAGCTCTTGCTTGGATATTGACCCTGCTGCAGCACCTGCGGATCTTGAACTCCAAGGGTCTCTTTGCAGATAGACATTATTGTCCGAATAGGATTGTCCGCACAGGCCACTTGTCTCTGTGGAGCACGCGCTACAACCTCTGGAGATGCTTGTGGAGGGCTCCCATCTCCCAGAGCTACATATTTGTGGACAAAATGTCTGCACTGCAGTCTACCATGAAGCATGTAGAGCACCAGTGGTGTGTGCAGTGGAGACCTCATAGGCATAGCTATTCGGCACAGTTGGGCCATCTCTTGTGAATGCCTCAACACCTAGAGTGACTGTTTGGGTCCAGACTCCAGTTCCACCTCAGTTGGAAAACAGTTGCACAACCTTGATGCTGAGGTCCACAGACCATGTAGATGCCCAAAGCTGTACCAGCTGATAGATCGTTGGTCAGAGTAAAACAGCGAGCCTTCCGTGGGAGCGCGCATGTACCAATTGAGTTTCTTGGCTCGGTGCCAAGTTTAGGCCATCGAGCACTTCAGCAGTGAGGGCAGATGTGCCAGGAGGCAGGCAGAATCAGACCACTAGGTACAGCTAGACCCCTTGGAGTTCCTGTGCCACTGCAGTCCTGGCAGATCTGCAGAAGACCCATGCAGCCCACCAGCATGCCAACTCCTGGCATCCAGGTATCAGGAGCAGTATGATTGATGGTTCACGCCACATGCACATGAGACACAAGGTGGGAACTAGTGTGATATTCATTAAATATGAGATAGTAGAAATTAGAGCCCAGACGCGTTCTTGGTAATGTTACCCAATGGGCAATTCAATCTATATCCCCTGTAGTAGTGGAGACATTTAAGTTTTTTTTTTACAGTGAGTGAGTTACTGCCAGTGCTGTGGAAACAAAAGATTTTCCTATGGAATGAAAGAAATGTGTGTGAGAGGAATGTCCTATGCATGCGTTAATGACCAAAAGCAATTTTCAGCTCAAAGACACTCAACTCAAACTACTTGGGATTGCATCGAGTTGTCTCTTGTAAGTGTGCACCGGGGAATAGCAGCTCCAGCCTAAGAGTTATGAGAAGACAAAGCTGGGATTGGCAAGACACATGCCCGTTTGGAGTGTTGGCATTTTGAAGCAACTCCCAGCCAGGCTCTTTGGAAAGCACCACGTGTTGGTACCTGCTGCAGCAGTCTTCCTCCTCGCACTGGCACGGCTTGTTCCTTGTCCTCATTCTGGGCCTTCAGCATTGCCGTGATTTGTGCTTTCTGCACTTTCCTCTCCCTTGGGAGAACAGCATTTTACAGCATGCTTCCAAGCAATCATTTCAAAAATAGTTTTGGGGTTATACTGTGCAGGAACTCCCTTCACTCGATCCAGACTTCTGAAGTGCTGTGTGAAGATCCCAATTGTCTGTTGGCTGATTGTCTTTGTCCTATTTTGCTCGAACTCGGAGAGTGCTATTGGCTTCTCTCAATGCCACAAAATGACAATTGGCTCTTGACAAGTGGTATGTCCAGCGGTGTCCGCCAATCACAATAGCCTTGGACTGGACTGGTGGGCACCACATGATCTTAATCCAGGGTCACCCTGGCATGCACAAGTCCTTGGCCGAGAGGCAAGCAGCCAGAGAACTGTCATCGCGCCACCACCCCTCCTTGCCCCAAATCCGCAGGGCGATGCAAGTGTGCCACAGCTATGCATTGAACCAGAATATTTTGGATCTTAATTTAACACTTTCCAATGTACCTACTGCAGAATATGACAGTATAAATGATGGATGGAACATCCATTCACTAATAACTGGACTTACAGTCTTCCTTGTTGTGTTAATGAGCTTTGTTGTACCAGCTTTTCAGCTGCAGTTTGCAAGGGGCACAAAACTTGCAGCGGTGGATGCCCTAAGCCTCCGAGCAGCCAATCTTGCTTTCCCTTCAAACAACGATGGCATTCTAGGTTCACGTTTAAAATGAAGGCATTGCGTGCGCTCCTGGGAAGCGGGCATTTCTCTGCATAATTCTGACCAGCCAAGTGCATGCCCACTGAGCGAAAGCCTTCACAATTTGCCTGGGGCACTGCCACATGCCCAGGGGCCCAAACTCCCACCTGGGCACAGTTGGTAACTTCTTGCGTTCTTGGGAAGCCAGCAAAGGAATATTGCCACCGGCTCGATGCAGGAACGCTGCAAAAAAAGAAAAGTTGTGAACTGGATTTTAAATGCCAATTTTGCCCGCATTCGCAAGCTCAACAAATGCCAAGACATGAGTTCCGCGCTATAGCAGCAAGCCATGCCAAGAAACATTTTGCAATGCGTGATAAAGTCGGGCAGAAGGTGCGTGCTCTGCCACGCTGTTGAAATGACTCGCTTGAACGGTAGATGAAAAGGGAAGCCCCTCTACCCTCCCTCCGCCTCAGCATAATTTTCAGTTGTAAAGTCTCTGCTGACTGTCTTGTGATTTGAGTTCGGTTTAGTGGACTAAAGCATTGCCTTGGCCCTCTTGTAGGTATGACTTGAAGACCCTGCCCCTCGACTTTGTGGAGTGCCTGAATCGCTTCCTGCCTTTGGAGAATGAGGTGAAGCTTCTGAGGCAGTACGAGAAGGAGCGGAAGCCACTCGATGAACTGTCCAACGAGGACCGCTTCATGCTGCAGTTTAGCAAAATCGAGCGCCTGCCTCAGCGCATGACCATCATGACCTTTGTTGGGAATTTCTCCGAGAATATTCAGATGTTGAATCCGGTAGGTCTCCCTTCATCTCTAAATCAAGGGTAATGTGGGGAGTGTGGGTGGATGGAAGGGGCAGCCATATTTCCAGTGTTTAATAGACAGAAAAAAATGCTAAGTATCGGGGCAACTGTTAAAAAATTCTCTCATGGGATGTTGACATGCCAGCATTCGTTGCCCATCCCTAATTGCCCTTGAACTGAGTGGCTTGCTAGGCCAGTTCCGAGGGCAACTAATAGTCAACCACATTGCTGTGGGTTTGGAGTCACATGTAACCAGACCAGGTAAGGACGGCAGATTTCCTTCCCTAAAGGACATTAGTGAACCAGACGGGTTTTTATGACAATCGATGATAATTGCCAAGCGATGCTGGTTGTCATGGTCACCATTCTGAGACTAGCTTTCAGCTATAGATTTATTAATTGAATTTAAATTCCACCAGTTGCTGTTATGGGATTGAACCTGTGATTCAAACCCGAGCATTGGCCTGGGTCTCTGGATTACTAACCCAGTGACAATACCACCAGGCCATCGTCTCCCCACCCCACTGCATGTTTCTGAATGAACTCCCCACTGATGGTAAACACACTTTTGTGGTCCTGACCTCTCATGGACCAGGAAGATCATAAGCTCAGTCACCCAGGCTCAGCATTCGGCCAAGACAGTTGCCCTCGGCACTTAAGACTTTGAATATTGGATAACTCAGCCACTTTGTATGATGGTGGCTGGTCTATTTTTTCCGCTAGACAAAAATGGCTAGTTTATTTTTCTACGAGGTATCTCCCAAACCTCTCCATCGTTCTCCAACTCAATCCTCCTTCCTTCCATCATTCTCTGCCTCCCTATTCTCCATCCAATTTTTCCCTCCCACCCCCCCACGCCCCATCTTTCTCTTCACCTGCAGATTACTGATGTCGATGACCTCAGGCTCGTCACTTGATGTCTTTGGCCATCAACTGTTCATAGCATTCTGGATTAACTGGTGAAATCCCCTAAATATTGTGTTCTAATATATTTATACAATGGGCTTTATACAATTAGTATAGGAGATTAACATGTCTATCCCAATATATGTTGTCTAAAAGATATTTACTGTTATAAAATGTTTTCTTGTAGCAACTGAATGCAATAATAGCAGCCTCTGCATCTATTAAGACCTCCCAGAAGTTGAAGAGAATGCTGGAGGTGAGTGTGCTTTCATTGTGGTTCCAATCAAGATGAGATCTGCACAGTATTTCGGAGCATCCATGAATTCAGACTCCAGAATGATTTTGCCCACATCGAGCTGCCAGGCTCCGCTGTGCTGGTGCCACATGGTTCTGCAGGGAAGGGTACATTTGAAGATCAGTTACCATGTGTGATTCCTGCCTATCTCCTCATAGTAGATTATTGTTGTCGGGTGTTGGATACCGTTCAGTAGGTCTTAATGAAGCCTTTGTAGTCTTAAGTAGGTTACCTGCATGTATTTATTAGCTACAAGAACTATGTAACATATAGACAGTTAAAGGGATCAAGTTTAGGAGCTGTCTCCATGCTTGCTTGTGCACATGGCTCTGTCCAACACTAGACTGACCCCTAGGTGTGGGTCATGTGCTCTCTTACATCAGTGTGGTTAGTACTGTACTCAGTCACGCATTAACCCTATATGTGCCGGACCCTTATACTACAGTTTTGACCAGCCTAAAGAGAAAGACTTGCATTTCATAAGCGCCTTTCATGACCTCAGGATGTCCCAAAGCACAATGCACCCAATGAAGTACTTTTTTGAAATGTGGTCATTGTTATAATGTAGGAAACGTGACAGCCAATTTGTGCACGGCAAGCTCCCACAAACAACAATGTGATGATGACCAGACCATTTGTTTTAGCGAGGTCAGTTAAGGGATAAATATTGGTCAGGAAAACTCTTCAAAATAGTGTTTTTTGCACCCGTCTAAGAGATCCTCATTAAGCGACTCCAACAAAGCAGCACTTCCCCCAGTGCTGCCCTGAATTGTCCATATAGATGCCTCTGGTGTGAGCGTTGAACCTGTGACTTTCTGGCTCAGAGGCAGAGTGTTATCCACTGAGCCATAGCTGACACTGGGTGGGTTGGGAGCAAGTTCTTGATCTCCAGGACAAAGGATTAGAAAGAAATCTCATCCACAATTGGAAAATTGGTTTAATTGCATCCTTTGTAGTTGTATTTGCATGACTATACCAGTGTAAAAACAGATTTAACACCATCGCAGTACACTTACTTTAAGCCCCAATGACTGTGCAGTCTTGTATGTTCATCTGCTTGTCACTAGGCTTGAGAACCGCTTGAATCCAGCTTCTCTGCTGCAGAACAGTCCTGGGCACCACATCTTGGGAAGGAGATATTAACCTTGAAGGGAATGCAGTGTAGATTTACCAGAATGATACCTGGACTCCAAGGATTACGGTTGAGAAGAAGTTACACAAACTAGGGTTATATTCCCTGGAATTTAGAAGGTTAAGGTTATCAAGATATTAAGTAGTACAGATAGGGGAGTTAGAGATAAACTATTTTCACTGCTTGGGGAGCCTAGGACTAGGGCAGCATCGTCTTAAAAAAGTAGAGCAAGACCTTTCAGGAGTGAAATTTGGAAACAATTCTACCACACACAGGTTGGTAGAAGTTTGGAACTCTTTCTGCAAATGGCAATTGATGCTGGATCAATTGTTAATTTTAAATCTGAGATGATTAGGTTTTTGTTAGCCAAAAGTAATAAGGGATATAAGGCAAAGTCAGGCATATGGAGTTAGGTCACAAACTAGCCGCGATCTCATTGAATGGTGCAGAACAGGCTTGAGAGGCTGAATGGTGTCCTCTTGTTCCAATATCCCAACTGTCTCCTCTACCCTGTCATTTGAAAAGAACGTGCATTTATATCGCGCATTTAGCTGAATGAAGCACCCCAGGAGGGTTAGGAAACAGAATTTGACCCCGAGCCGCATAAGGAAATATTTGGTCAGGTGACTGAAAGCATGGGCAAAGAGGTCGGTTTTAAGGAGTGTCTTAGAGGAGGGAAAGAGAGGGAATTCCAGAGCTTTGGGCCCAGGCAGCTGGCGGCATTACATAAATCTGTACACTTACAAGCTGACTAAAGAAGCTTTGAAAGTATGCCAAAAAGATACATTTGGGGAGCAATTTTTAAAACAAACTTGAGAAGCTTAAACTATTTCAGAAGTGAAACAAACAACTTCTGATTAGAATGGAGTGGGAGGTAGGAGAAAAGATGTTAAATTATTTTCATGAAAACATTTGTAAAAATGCATACAGAAAAAAAGACCACAAATCAATCCTGAAACGATTGTTTTTATGGCGAGTTCTACACATCATGTGGAAAAACAGCAATCTTTGCGTTTCAGAGCTTTGCTTATTACTTTTATTCACTTGACTCGCCTGCCTACGGCAATTGGAGACTAAACTGGGATCACGTCCAACTCCAGAAGGGTATCTGAAGTACCTACTAGTGTTTGAGTGTGCGTGCCAGTGTTGCTTAACTAACCTGACGCCCACAATCCCAGTCAGTGTCCTCTTCAAGGTTCTGTCTGCTGCAGTGCCGGCAGCATTACATCGAGTGGAGATGGTGGGATTTCAACCACACTGCAGTGAGCAATTGTGGAGTGGAAACTGGGGACTTCTCAAAAGATAGTACTGGAAGGAAGAAAGAACTTGCATACACATAGCGGCTCTCATGACCTCGGGACATCCTGAAATGATTCACAGCCAATGTAATACTTTTGAAGTGTGGTCAACTGTTGTAATGTAGGAAACGTGGCAACCAATTTGTGCACAGCAAGGTCCCAAATAAAAGCGATAATGACTAGATGATCTGTTTTAGTGAGTACATATACTCTCAGCACAGAAACAGGCCATTCAGCCCAACAGTTCTCTGCTGGTAATGTTGGATACATGTTGATCAGGCCACCAGGGAGAATGCCCCAACTTTCACTATTGTCCGTGGGATCTTGTCTCACTATTGTCTGACCAACTGAAAGACATCACCCCTTCTGAAAGTGCAGTACTGCCTCTATACTGCACTGGGGGTATCAACCAAGACTGTGTGCAAATAAAGGCTGTCTAAGGAACCCCAATTGTGGAAATGAGTTCTGTTTGTTCAGTGGAACCGCTCCTAATAGTTGCCACCTTTTTACTGAAGGGCAATGGAAGGCAAAGGTAAAGGACAGCACTGACACAAAGGGCACCCCCCCCCCCCCCCCCCCCCCACCCCCTCCACACACTCCACCACTCCCCCCACCCCCCAGCTCTGTCAACATCCTACAGCTGGATAGGCTGCAACTGGAGGGCTGGCAGCACCTTGAGCAGCAGGTCCCCCCAGGGCCACAGGTGAAGGGGAATAGGCCACAAGTGCCTGTATTATGAATACCACTGGTCTGTTCCATAAAGGGTTGTGTGTGTGTTAATAGTGAACTCTTTTTGCTCACTCGTAGATCACAGCTGCTTTTAATGGGCTGTACTTTATATGGAAAAGACAATTCTCTAATGTATCTAGTAATGTGTCTTTCTCCTCCCTCTTCCTAGATTATTCTGGCACTTGGTAACTACATGAATAGCAGTAAAAGAGGAGCTGTGTATGGCTTCAAACTTCAGAGTTTGGACCTGGTATGTATTGTATCCCATTCAGTCGCTGCAGGGTAATATATTGCTGAGGCCTCTCGTTCTAAATACAAGCAATCTGCCTCATTAGGATATTCGTGTGGTAATCTATTTGAAGTGGGCAGACTTAGAACATGCTCCATCCCCACAAAATAAAGCCTATTTATTTGTGCAGGCAGCCCAAACTGGCATTTGACCCTAATCTTGACTTCCTTCATCTTTTTCAACTTGGGTGATTTAAAAAAAAAATTCTTTCACGGCATGTGGGCCAACATTTGTTGCTCATCCCTAATTGCCCTTGAACTAAGTGGTTGGCTAGGCCATTCCAGAGGGCAGTTAAGAGTCAACCACATTGCTGTGGGTCTGGAGTCACATGTAGGCCAGACCAGGTAAGGATGGCAGATTTCCTTCCCTAAAGGGCATTAGTGAACCAGATGGGTTTTTTTTTAACAACAATTGATGAAGGTTGTTATGACCATCATTACTGAGACTAGCTTTCAATTCCAGATTTTGTTAATTGAATTTAAATTCCACCAGCTGCTATGGTGGGATTTGAACCCATGTCCCCAGAGCATTAGTGTGGATTAGTAGTCCAGCAACATTACAGCTAGGCCACTGTCTCCCCCGATGTGTGACTTTGTGAGACTTCGATCATTCCTGAACTTACAAGAAGAACCTTTCTCACAGTAAAAGACAACAGTGAGCTTGTGGGCCGCAGTGTGGATATCTCGGGTCAGTGGTTTGATGAAGAGTGCAGCAGCCTCCCCAAGACACATTTTAGCCCTGGTGCCAGACGGCGCTCGTGAGTCATTGCTTTTCTGATCTCAACTCACCCATGAGTTGGCCATGTCTGAGGTTGTGTGCAAGGTTGGTTTTATAATGTGCCAAAGTTCAGAGAGCTCGAAGCCACCTCATGTTTGCACCTTTTACAGTCTGTCATGAGGAGACTTGCATCGAGAGAGGAGACATTCACCCAGCCAGTCTAGACTGGATGTGACCACAAGTTCCAGAGAGAGTCTTGTAACGGTTTGATTTCCCTCTCCCCACCCCCACTTTCCCCCATGCCCCCTCACCCCAGGATTAGTTGTTTCTGGACAAACACATAACTTTGGCTAAATATAGAAGCTCAGTTTATCAAAATCACATTCCATTCACTTGCAGACTGTAGTGTTTACTGACCGTAACAGGATGTGCTTGCCAACTGTTTATTTCATAGGCTTGAGTGTTAAAAAAGCAGCCAGAGCACTGTCAACATTTCAGCCTGTGATCCACGCATTTAAAGAGGTTTTGGGGAGTGGGGGTGGGGGAGAGAAAAAGCAGGAAATGTTGAAACTAGACAGCAAACCAGAAAGCTGGGAGGGGAGAGGCAAATTGTTGTTTCAGGGATAGAACTTTTGTCCAGGCCCATCTGAGGCATTGACTTTTTGTTTCTCTTTTTTTATATGAAGCTGATTGGCTTGTTGGGGGGATCCCCCAGTCTATTCAGTCGTACCCCCCTGCCCTGTAACGATTTTCCATTCTGTTAGCTGGAAGGCAGAGAAAGCTGATCTGATCGAGGCATTTGAAATGTTAAGATTTGATAAGGTAGCTACAAAGAAACTATTTCCTCTGGCGGAGGAATCCAAAACTGAGAGCTCGGTGAAATCAGGAAGCACTTAACTCACACAGTAGTGGAAATCTGGAACTCCTTCCCCCAAGAGGCTCCTGATGCTGGAAGACAATTGAAGTTTTCAAGACCGAGATGGATAGATTTTGTTGATTCAGTGTATCAAGGCATATGGAGCAAAACCAGGAGAATGCAGTTGAGGTACAGATCAACCATAATCTAATTGAATGGCAGAATAGGCCCAAAGGCCTGAATGGCCTCCTCCTGTGCAAGATCCCCCTGGGGTGTCGGAGACATTTCGTGAGAGGCAGTTTGTTGTTTTTTTCACTTTAGATTTCCAGCATTCACAGTTTTATTGTCTTCCACCAAGGCACTTTTTTTTTTAAAGAAATCTGTTTCTGTGTAAAATGTTCTCAAAAATGATTTATTTTTCCCAAGATTAAAACCACTGCCTTTTTGCATTAAATAATCTGGAGGTTGCCAGTTGGCGATTTGTCATCCCTTACTGGCAACCACTGGAATCCAAGCACGTTTTCTGAGAGACAAGTTCAACTGCATGGTTAATCTTTTTTGAACCAGCTCTTGAAGCCAGAAAGCCTACTGTACACTCACAACTTGGACCTCCCAGTCCAAGAAGAAATGAAGGCCGAGCCTATGGGATTATTTTTTAAAAATCAGTGTGCAGTCTTCAGGGCTCCAACCCTTCATGGAAATGGCAGGATCGTTTATGCTTTGCAAATTGTGTTCAAGAATGTAATTTGAAGCAGATACACTGAATTGTGCTGGATTCATTAAAGCAATAAAACTCCTCACTGATACCTGAATAGGTTAAAGTGGAGTTAAAGCACATATTCCAACATTGAGGCTGAGAATTGAAAGGTAACTAGCTGGCCCAAGGAGCCTGGAAGCTACTGCACCTGATTTCAGTAGGGTTAAATGTTCCATGGTCTTTGCAAATTATTCGCGTCATGTTATTCTGACTTGCAGAAAGTCATTTATGCAGAGAATATTTTTTATCTTTAAAAGAGAAACTTGTATTTAGGAAGGTTTGAACCATAGTTGCACTTTCAATGTTGTTGGTCACCCAGAGTCATCATCCTAGCAACCCATTGCTGCTGGGATATTGGTCAGATTTCTCACACAGGGATGTCCCATTTCCAATTGTAATCTTTACTAGAAGGCAGTGGGACTGTAGCAGCAATAATGTACTTTTTCATCCTGAAAGTGATTTTTTGTCCCCAAGAGCGAGTGCATCTTAAAGGGTGTGGATATTTTACGGAATTGCTACCTAATGCTAAGCTATGAAAGAAGATAGAATGGTTACAGCACAGAAGGTGGCCATTTGGCCCATCATGTATGTGCTGGCTCTCTGTAAGAGCTACACAGGTAGTCCTACTTTCCCGCCTTTTTCTCATAATTTACAAACTTTTTCTCTTCAGATAATGATCCAATTCCATTTTGAAGGCGCCTCGATTGAATCTGCTTCCACCACACTCAGGCAGCACATTCCAGACCCCAACCACTCACTGCAGAAAACTGTTTTTACTCATGTCGGCTTTGGTTCTTTCACCATCCACCTTAAATTGGTGTCCTCTGGTTCTCGTCCTTCCGTCAACAGGAACGGTTTCCCCCCATCCACTCTGTGCAGACCCCTCCTGATTTTGAACAGCTCCATCAAGTCTGTCAACCTCCACTTCTCCAAGGAGAACAGCCCCAGCTTCTCCAATCTCTACGTAATTGAAGCCCCTCATCCCTGGAATCGTTCTCGTAAATCTTTTCTGCACCCTCTCTAGCCTTCACATCCTTCCCTCAGCCCCCCTCTTCCCCTGTCCCCCACTACTGACCTCACTGTTCACAATGGTTGGGGGGGGGGGGGGGGGGGGGGGGGGGGGAGGTGGTGGTGGTGGGATGGAGGCTGAGGATTGTCCGTTCATGATTTAAGCTCCCACAAAAGAGTGGCTGCTAAGGGTAGGACTTATAGGGCAGCACCCCTTGAAGAGGGGAGCAAATTTGGCATAGCAGGTGCTGAAAACATTGCAACCTAGCTGTTGTTGTTTGGCTTTTTCTCGGTTTGATGCCACATAGGGAGTTTGACAATGAGTCAGGAGGTGACAATGCTTGTAAAAGATGGCTGAGGCTGAAGAATCAGAATCATACAGCACAGAAGGAGGCCGTTCAGCCCATCGTGCCTGTCCAGCTCTTTGAAAGAGCTATCCAATTAATCCCGCTCCCCTTCTCTTTCCCTGTAGCCCTGAACTGTTTTCCCCATCAAGTATTTATCCAATTCCCTTATGGAAGTTATTATTGAATCTGCATCCACTGATAAAAGACAAACTGATTCTCGGTGACTTAAAATGTTTCTTGTCTGCCCAGCTCTTGGATACCAAATCCACCGATCGGAAGCTGACCTTGTTGCACTACATTGCGCTCGTTGTCAAACAGAAGTACTCTAATATTGCCACGTTCTGGAGTGAGCTACACTTCATCGAGAAAGCTGCAGCAGGTTAGTGTCAGCGCGAGCGCTATCCAACAATATTCTCCTAGCGTTTCATGTTAAAGGAAAATTGGCTTAGTTTCATTCCATACAAAGTCATTCCCGGCCCCAGTGAAGATGTTTCAATGGTACCAGGGATGAAAGACTTTGGTTATGTGGAGAGACTGGAGAAGCTGGGGTGGCACACCTTAGTGCAGAGAAGGGTAAGAGGGGATTTGATAGAGGTGTTTAAAATGATGTAAGGTCTTGATAGACTAAATAAGGTGAAACTGTTTCCAGTGGCAGAGGATCAGTAACCAGTGTTTGCAAAGCTATGGGGTAAGAGCAGGGGAGTGGGACTAATTGGATAGCTCTTTCAAAGAGGCAGCACAGGCACGAGGGCACAAGTGGCCTCCTTCTGTGCCGTATTGTTCTACAAAGATGGTATCGAATGGAACCTAGACTTCCTAAAGGGAGTCAAATGATGAGTCACTTTGGGCAGTGTAACTAGCATCTTGTGACATTCTTGAGTGCCATTGGCAGAGCTGTCCAGAAAAGAGCAGAATAGGTAGGGAGAGATTGTAGTAAGAAGTTTCGAACCTCTTTCTCCCATCTGGCAATGATTCCAGTTGCCAATGGGGTGCATTGATGGAGACAGCCTCCGGGTATTTTCATGATTGTTTCTCACCATTTCCTCTTGCAGTGTCATTAGAAAATGTCCTCTTGGACGTCAAGGAGATGGGACACAACATGGAGCTGGTTAAACGAGAGAGCAGTATGCATGAACACAATGTGGTGCTGAAGGATTTCCTGTCACAAAACGAAGGGAAACTGGAAAAACTTCAGAAAGATTCCAGAACTGCACAGGCGAGTAGAACATATCACTGAGTTTTTCTCTCTATATCATATTAGCTCGCTATTCAGAAATTCAAATGCTTTTCTGTTCTTTTCACCCAGTGACTAAATCAAGGGCTTTCAGGTCAATTATAACGTGAGCTCTAAATATAAGTTGGTTAGAACTGACCTTGTTTCTCCTCCCCCAATGGATCTGTCATCCTGTAAATAACCTGAACGTAGCAGGGCAGGTAGACAAGGTGGTTAAGAAGATATATGGGAACCTTGCCTTTATTAGCTGAGGCATAGAATATAAGAGCAGGGAAGTTATGCTGAAACTGTATAAAACGCTGGTGAGGCCGCAACTGGAGCACTGTGTGCAGTTCTGGTCACCACATTATAGGAAGGTTGTAATTGCACTGGAGAGGGTACAGAGGAGATTTACCTGGATGCTGCCTGGGCTGGAGGATCTGAGCTATGAGGAAAGTTTGGATAAGCTGGGGTTGTTTTCCTTGGAGCAGCAAAGGTTGAGAGGGGACCTGATAGAGATGTATAAGATTATGAGGGACGTAGATAGGGTGGATAGGCAGGCACTTTTTCTATTAGTAGAGGGGTCAATAACCAGGGGGCATAGATTTAAGGGAAGAGGTAGAAGGCTAAGAGAAGAGTTGAGGAGAAATATTTTTCACCCAGAGGGTGGTGGGAGTCTGGGACTCACTGCCTGAAAGGGTGGTTGAGTCAGAAACTCTTGTATTGTTGAAGAGGTATTTAGATATTCACTTGTGTTGCCATAGTCTCCAGGGCTATGGGCCAAGCACTGAAAAATGGGATTAATGTAGTCAGATCTTTGTTGACCAGCATGGACATGATGGGCCGAATGGCTTCCTTCTGTGCTATAAATGTCCATGAATCAATGAGATCAGGAAAATACCAGGAGCAATCGAATCATGGAGTCTTTCAGACAAAACCTTTCAAGTGGGTATAAAAGATCTTGCAGCACTATTTTGAAGAGAAGGAGTATTCTGCCTGGTGTTCTGCTACAGAATTCTAAATGATTTTGTCGTTGAAATCCTGCAATTGCCTTCAAAGAGTTAAGGCATAAATTGAGCACTGCTGCACTGAGTGCATGAAATAAAGTGTAAAGTGGGAATGTACCCTGATCTCATGAGCTCTCTACTAGGTTTTATGGTGAATCCTTGTGTGCTTCTTCGAAGTTTGGGAAGAGACCAGGATAAAATCGAATGTGTGGGAAAATGTCAGACTGCAGTGGACTCCCCTCTCAGCCAAGTATTTGAGTAAACATCGTCGGCGTTCTGAATGAGAAAGTGAGGGAGAAACTGCAAAATCAGCCCTACCTTCACAGAAAAAGCCATTAATTCTCATTGTATTGCAGTCACGCCTAGTTGCTTGATCCCTGACCTTTAACCTCTGCCAGCAAGAGAGAGCAAGAAAAAGAAAAATATGGCTGCTATTAAGCAGCTGCCTCTGTTGTTGTAGCTGTAACCTGGTGAAGATGGAGGGTTAATGAGACTGTACCTAATTTCCTTTCTGCCCTGTACAGGAAGCATACAATAAAGTGGTTGAGTATTTTGGAGAAAATCCCAAGACAACGCCTCCATCAGTGTTCTTCCCAGTCTTCGTCCGGTTTGTCAAATCCTACAGGGTAAGATCTGTTTGTGGCTTTTCCCTTTTGCATCCATTTAGCATTCGTGGAGCTTCAAAGGGTAACTCTGGGACATGGAGGAAATGGTTCCAGCTGCTACCCTTAGACAAGTGGCTATTAATATGATGTGGTGAAGTTAAGGTGGGCTATGAGGAAAAAGTGGCTCAGCCCAGCAAGTAGGCCCTGTTGTTTAGGCCCGGTTCAGTAAATTGGGAAGGGTGCTGGCTGATGTAATGGTACACCCCTCCCCGCACCAACCCCCCAAAAATAGTGCTTTGTGCATAGGAGTGAAAATTAACCCAGATGAACCACATTGTGGTCTGCCTTTGCTAAAGTTGAGTTGACCAGAAACCACCTGTTGAAATCAGAGGAAGGTGCCCTTTTTTAAAAATCTGCTCCCCTCTCCTTGTCCTCCCACTGTCCTGAAGGCATTGACTCCTTGCTTAGATGTGGTGCCAAGGTCACTCGCTACCCTCCAGCGCTCTTCCACCTGTCCACCTTCACCTTCACCTACTCATAGGTGAGGCCAGGCAGCAAATGTTGCCAGGTTGCCCCACTTTGGGGGCACAGTTGAGGCAGGGGTTGTACATCACAATTGAGCCCAGTCCTCCTCTAACTAATGCCCATGCCTGCGCACTCCACCCTGGGGTCACAAGCTAGCAATCAGGAGAAGTTCATCGCCGCCCCACTCCACGCGCCACAGTGCCGAAAGCACCATGACCAGCTGTAGTGCTCCCTATTGTTTTGGTGGCTTGATTAAACTAACAACATAAAGTAGGGATTGAATTTGACACTCCAGCTCTGTATGGGCTCTCTATTGAGCAGTGTGGTGCATTACTCATAACCCATTGACAAGAATGTTTTGAAGAAAAAAATCTTGGGTTTGATGGAGATGCATTGTTGTTCTGCTTTTTTAAAAATAAATTCTTTAACCTTCCAATATAATTTGGATCAGTGCTAGTTCTGTTGTGACAGTTTGCAAGGATGTTTCAAATCTATCTGCAGACACTAAGCAGGCAGTTAAGGCAGGCACTGTAGCATCGTGGTAATGTCACTGGCCTAGTAATCCAGAGCCTGAGCTAATGCTGCAGAGACGTGAGTTCAAATCCCACCATGGCAGCTGGGGGGGGGTTTAAATTCAACATGATGAATAAATCTGAAAAACAAAGCTAGTTTCATTAATAATGATCGCTAAAGTACCAAATTGCTGTAAATCTCATTTGGCTCGCTAATGCCTTTTAGGGAAGGAAATCTGCTGTCCTTACCTGGTCTGGCCTACATGGCACTCCCACAGCAACGTGGGTGACTCTTCACTGCCCCCTGAAATGGCCTAGTCAACCATTCAGTTGTATTAAACCAACAACAGAATGTTAATAGTATGTTAATGATATTGTTAGGATACACAGATGAAGGGCGTTGCTCAATTAAGTATCTAGAGTACTTATAAAGAGAGACCGGCATCACACTCTGTGGTACAGTTGGTCAGCACGCTTGGCTATTAACTGAAAGGTTGGTGGTTCGAGATCATCGAGGGATGACACCTTTACTGTTTCGTTGAGGACCTGGCGTGGAGGATGCTGCATGCAGCAGTCTCGTACAACCATAGACTATGATGGTTGATGGACTCACAGGCTGCCTGTATTTTCTGTGGCCTCGAGGAGTCAGTGTTCCATGCATACATAAGTTGTGGGCGTTTGCACTCCCTTTTCAGTTTTTTTAGGGAGTTGGTCCTTGGGTTTTGGTTGCACTTCAGCCTCATGCTCCTGATCTTTGGCCACCTGGTGCGGAAGGGGGTGGACAGGGAGGAGGACCTCCTTGTAAGCCTGCTCCTGGGCCTAGCCAAGCTGGCCATCAACAGGTCCAGGGAGTGGGCATTCGAGGAGGATCATCCGGGCTGACTGCCTGCCCCCCTTCCGTGGCTATGTTCATGGCTGGGTGCCCTTGGAAAGGGGGCACACGGTATCCGCTGGCACGGTTGAGGCCTTCCGCAGTGGAGAGTATTCCATCACACTCCTAACTTGTGCCTTGTAGATGGTGGCCAGGCTTTGAGGAGTCAGAAAGTGAGTTATATCACTGCAGGATTCCCAACCTCTGACCTGCTCTTGTAGCCACAGTATTTATGTGGCTAGACCAGCTCAGTTTCTGGTCAATGGTAATCCCCAGGGTGTTGATAATGGGGGATTCAGTGATGATAATGCCATTGAACGTCAAGGGGCGATGGTTAGACACACTCTTGTTGGAGATGGTCATTGCCTGGCACTTGTGTGGCATGAATGTTACTTGTCACTTGTCAGCCCAAGCCTGGATATTGTTCAGGTCTTGCTGCATTTGGACATGGACTGCTTCAGTATCTGAGGAGTCACGAATGGTGCTGAACATTGTGCAATCATCAGCGAACATCCCCACTTCTGACCTTATGATGGAAGGAAGGTCATTGATGTAGCAGCTGAAGATGGTTGGGCCGAGGACACTACCCTGAGGAACTCCTGCAGTGATGTCCTGGAGCTGAGATGACTGACCTCCAGCAACCACAACCATCTTCCTTTGTGCTAGGTATGACTCCAACTAATGGAGAGTTTTCCCCCTCATTCCCATTGACCCCAGTTTTGCTAGGGCTCCTTGATGCCACACTCAGTCAAACACAGCCTTGATGTCAAGGGCAGTCACTCTCACCTCACCTTGGGAGTTCAGCTCTTTTGTCCATGTTTGAATCAAGGCTATAATGAGGTCAGGAGCTGAGTGGCCCTGGCGGAACCCAAACTGGGCATCAGTGAGCAGGTTATTGCTAAGCAAGTGCAGCCTGATAGCACTGTTGATGACCCCTTCCGTTACTTTACTGTGATCGAGAGTAGACTGATGGGGCAGTAATTGGCCATGTTGGATTTGTCCTGCTTTTTGGGTACAGGACACACCTGGGCAATTTTCCACATAGCCAGGTAGATGCCAGTGTTGTAGCTGTACTGGAACAGCTTGGCTAGGGGCGCGGCAAGTTCTGGGGCACAAGTCTTCAGTAGTATTGTCAGAATATTGCCAGGGCCCATAGCCTTTGCAGTGTCCAGTGCCTTCACTCATTTCTTGATATCATGTGGAGTGAATCAAATTGGCTGAAGACTGGCATCTGTGATGCTGGGGACCTCCGGAGGCGGCTGAGATGGATCATCCACTCGACACTTCTGGCTGAAGGTTGTATCTTTTGCACTGATGTGCTGGGCTCCCCCATCATTGAGGATGGGGATATTTGTGGAGCCTCCTCCTCCAATGAGTTGTTTAATTGTCCACCACTGTTCACGACTGGATGTGGCAGGACTGCAGAGCTTAGATCTGATCCATTGGCTGTGGGATCACTTAGTTCTGTCTATCACTTGCTGCTTATGCTGTTTGACATGCAGGTAGTCCTGTGCTGTAGCTTCACCAGGTTGACACCTCATTTTTAGGTATACCTGGTGCTGCTCCTAGCATACTTTCCTGCACTCTTCATTGAACCAGGATTGATCCCTTGGCTTGATGGTAATGGTAGAGTGGGGGATATGCCGGGCCATGAGGCTACAGATTGTGTTCGACCACAATTCTGCTAATGGTCCACTGTGCCTCATGGATGCCCAGTCTTGAGTTGCTAGGTCTGTTTGAAATCTACCTCATTTAGCCCGGTGGTAGTGCCACACAACACGATGGAGGGTATCCTCAATGTGATGGCAGGACTTGGTCTCCACAACGACTGTGTGGTGGTCACTCCTACTGATACTGTCATGGACAGATGCATCTGTGGCAAGTAGGTTGGTGAAGATGAGGTCAAGTATGTTTTTCTCTTTTGATGATCCCTTCACCACCTACTGCAGACCCAGACTAGCAGCTATGTCCTTTAGGACTCGGCCAGCTTGGTCTGTGTTGGTGCTACCGAGCCACTCTTGGTGATGGACATTGAAGTCTCCCACCCAGAGTACATTTTGCACCCTTGCCACCCTCAGTGCTTCCTCCACGTGGTGTTCAGCATGGAGGAGCACTGATTCATCAGCTGAGGGAGGGTGGTATGTAGTAACCAGGAGGCTTCCTTGCCCATGTTTGACCTGTTGCCATGAGACTTCATGGGGTCTGGAGTCGATGTTGAGGAACTCCCAGGGCAACTCCCTGTATGACACTGTATACCACTGTGCCATCACCTCTGCTGGGTCTGTCCTGCCAGTGGGACAGGACATACCCAGGGATGGTGATGGTGGTGTCCGAGACATTATCTGTAAGGTATGATTCCATGAGGATGACTGTCTGGCTGTTGCCTGACTAGTCTGTGAGACAGCTCCCAAATTTTGGCACTAGCCCCCAGATGTTGGTAAGGAGGACTTTACAGGGTGGACAGGGCTGAGTTTGCCGTTGTCATTCCCGGTGCCTAGGTCAATGCTGGGTGGTCCCTTCAGTTTCATTCTTTTTTTGAGAGTTTGTAGCGGTTTTGATACAACAGAATGTCTTGCTAGGCCATTTCATAAGACATATAAGAGTCAACCACATTGCTGTGGAGCTGGAGTCACATGTAGGCCAGACCAGGTAAGGGCGGCAGATTTCCTTCCCTAAAGGGGCATTAGTGAACTAGATGGGTTTTTACAATAATCGACAATGGTTTCATGGTCATCATTAGACTTTTAATTCCAGATTTTTATTGAATTCATATTCCACCATCTGCTATGGTGGGACTCGAACCCAGTTCCCCAGACAATTACTCTGGGTCTCTGGTTTACTAGTCCAGCAACAATGCCACTACACCATCACCTCCCCAAAACTAATGCTTCGGCTGGGAATCAAACCTGGGCTTCCCACGTGGCAGGCGAGAATTCTACCACTGAACCACCGACGCTTGATTTTCTTTATTGGTTAACTAATTTTTGTTCCCACCGGTACTCAAAAGAGTATAAAGAGAGGCTGCTGGTTAGTAGGTAGGATGCAGGCATATGTAATGTTGAATTCTGTGAATATACCTGTTGTAAGGAAAAGTATGAAGTGTCTAGTTTGTACTTCACCAACTAATCAAAATAACGCAGTAAAAAGCACTGTGGCTGTACCTACACCACAAAGAGTGCAACAGTTCAAGAAGGCGGCTCACCACCACCTTCTCAAGGGCAAATGCTGGCCTAGCTAATGACGTTCACATGCCAAGAGCAGATAGATAAAAAAATTAGATACCCAGATTATTATATGGGGCTCTTTTGTTCACAGTCCAAGGTTTATTTGAATGATATGGACAGCAGACTCTCCCTCTGCCCCCTCCACTGATCACTTGCCATTTGCTGTCCAGAATGCCTTGGCTGGTGTTTGGTTAGACTGCCCTTGTAGAGGGGAGCCTGTTTGTGATTCCCAGCCTGAAGGGTCGACACCATAGCTACCTGTGAAAGAGCACTCTGCTGCTGACTAGTGAGGGCTGGAGCTAATGAATGCACTTGCTTCCTGGCATTGTCCAGCCGATGCCTCCCATTTCCTGCCCTCTACACAGCCACCTGGTGCTGGCCACCCAGTTGCTCGCACGTTAGGGATTATTCGTTGAAACAATAAAAGCAGTAGATGTGAATTTAAGTTGAATACTTTCATTCAGGGCAATAATCACATCAGGCTTTGTGTTTAGGAAAATAAAGTAGCCAGAAAGTCTCTGACGTCCTGTACAATGGTGGTTTTGGGGTCCTTGAAGTAGCTGAGGAAATCATTTGAGGAAAACGTTTCTCTCCTTGCTCCTTCTTTCGACATAAAGATGAGCTGCATTCTTAACCCTTTAAGAGCTGTGGTTGACTTTTTGTCAACACTCGACTTAAGATTCAAGACTCTGCCTAATGGGTAGGGCATAGAGCAGGGCGGGTTCTCTGGTTGTAACTTCAGTGGAAGATTTGCACCAATCCCATAGAAACAGGGGTAGGAAGTGGCAGTTTTTAGCCGTTTGCCCTTTTTCCACGAGCTCCACTTAAAGCACAGTGAGAAATTTGGAGAACTCCTGGAGAAATTCTCCTCCTATATGTTTGTGCTCAATTCTCAGTGGGTTCTATAAAGGTTGACTCACGCACACTGTAAGTGTTTTCCCCCTCTCCTCTCCCCCAACCCCCCCACCTAACTTTCCTCCTCTCGTGTCTTGACAGTGCTGAATCAGGCAGTGGATATGATTCTTTACTGATTGGTCCAGTAGCCCATTCTTCATGTCAATGTGTGGCCGCTCAACATCATGATGTTTCACTGTGGAGAGCTTCAGGGCAACATTGGTCTTGAAGCTCTGATGCTGCACCCTCCAACGGACTCACTGGTCTGGAATGGAAGCCTTGGCTGATTGCTCAAGGGTTTCTCTGTTGAATTTTCGTGCTCACTCGTAGGGATGTCCTGGCTGGATCTGCTAACTCAACCCAGAACAGAACCTGCAGGTCATGTCGAAGATTGAGGGGAGATCTGACTGAGATGTTTTAAACGTACAAAGAATTTGAACAGTGGATGCAGAGAAACTGTTTCCTTTCGTGGAGGACCTTGAGATTGAGGGTGCCATTATCTTGGCTGTTCAGGAGGTCAGTTAGCTTAGTTGGCTGGACGGCTGGTTTATGGTGCAGAGTGACGCCAATAACATAGGTTCAGTTCCCATACTGGGTCAGGTCATACATGAAGACCCCGCCTACTCAACCTTGCCCCTCGCCTGAGTTGCAGTGACCCTCAGGTTAAACTCACCACCAGTTGTGTGTCTCTAATGAGAGAGCAGCCTATGGTCCTCTGAGACTACAGTGACTTTAATTTTCGTTCAAGAGTTAAATCAGGAAGCAAATTTTTATAATATAATATAGTATTTAGTGGAATATAGTATAAATCATCTCCGATAGCATAAATTGTCTTGTACAGTATAAATTGTTGTTCCCTTTTGCTATCCTTGCGAATTGTCCTGATGAGTGCAAGACGAAAGCTTCGACAAAAATGTCTCTCTCTTTCAGTAATACTCGAGCACATTTTTTCACACAGACAGTAAGGGAAATCCAGAGCTCTCTTCCCCAAGAAGCTGTTAACGTTCAGGGTTAAATGGAGCTTTTATTGGTAAGGGCATTAAGTGATATGGAGTGGAGGTGAGTAAGTGCAGTTGAGGTACAGATCACTTATGATCTAATGAAATGACGATGCAGATCCAAGGAGCTAAATAGCCTCTTGTTCCCAAGTGTCCATTAGTAACAGACTTGGAAATGGAGTTGAAGGGATTCCAGTCTGGGCTGCTTAGTCTGAGAGTAGAAAGTGCCATTTTGCACTCAATTGTCAGAGAGTCAAGGAATCAAACAGGCTGTTGTGCCTCTGGCATTTATTTTTTGAAGCACATGCTATTTGTGCTCATTCACAATTAAAATACTGTTTAACAAAAAGAATTGAAACCTCCTTCCTTCAGTAAACACAGCTGCTGCGTTGATTGACTTTGAGGTGAAGGAAAGATGGATTTTCAAAGTCAGTTATTTCTTTTTGCTCTCTGGGCTCAGAACTATACCAAATAAGGAGCTTCATTAGGCTGTAATAAATATGGGAATGTATTCAACACAGGTCCCAAGTTCAACCACGCCACTAAATCATTGCATGTTTACATTGAAAAAAAATGCACTGAAAGACACAAAATTCAGGAGAAACTATTTTGCCCAGAGATTGGTGAAAATGTGGAAGTCGCTTCTTGGTTGAGGCAGCTGGCAGAGATGCTTTTAAGGGGAAACTAGATACGTACATGAGGAAGAAAGGAATAGAAGGAAATACTGATAGGATGAGATGAAGAGGGGTGGGGGAGGTGGATTGTGTGGAGCATAAACACTGGAATAGATCTGTTGGACCAAATAACATGTTGTGCTGTAAATTCAACAGGAAATAAGCTAACGAATAGTGTTGGATGCCATATTCAAATCCAGTTGAGACCACACCTGGAGCACTGTGTACAGTTTTGGTCTCCTTATTTAAGGAGGGGTGTACTTACATTGGTGGCAGCTCAGAGAAGGTTCACTAGACTGATTCCTGGGATGAAAGGTTTGCCTTATGAGGAAAGTTTGGACAGGTTGGGCCTATATTCACTGGAGTTTAGAAGATTGAGAGTTGATCTTATTGAAACATATAAAATCCTGAGGGGGCTTGACAAGGTGGATGCTGAGAGGATGTTTCCCTTTGTGCGGGAATCCAGAATTAGGGGAGCACAGTTTCAAAATAAGGAGTCTACCATTTAAGACAGAGATGAGGAGAAATTTCTCCTCTGGGGGTTGTTGGCCTTTGGAATTCTCTTCCCCAAGAGCAGTAGAGGTTGGGTTATTGAATATATTCAAGGCCAAGTTAGACAGATGTTTGATTGCCAAGGGAGCCAAAGTTTATGGGGGGCAGGCAGGAAAGTGGAGTGAAGGCCACATCAGACCAGCCATGATCTTATTGAATGGTGGAGCAGGCTCGAGGGGCCAAGTGACCTACTCCTATTTCTTATATTCTTATGATCTTGTTCTTTGATTCTGTTGAATGTGTACAAGACGTTTGTTGGGCCACAGTTAGAGTATTGCATGAAGCCCTGGTGTCCCCTCCATCCCTGTTATAGAAGGGACATTAAAGGCATGGAAAAGGGCATAGGAGAAATGCAGCAGAATTATGCCAGGAATGAGAGGTTATAAATTAAGAATGGACTGAAAAATTGGTGCATTTTTCACTGTACAAGAGAAAGCTGTAAGGTAATAAAGGTTTCCATATTCTTCAGAAGGTAAATAATGAAAGGCTGTTCACAATGCTTTGCGACTTTGTTACATACAACATGGAAGTGCCACATACCTTCTGGTTGTTGCTCTGCAAGCTGTTATATCCTTGATCTAAGGATTAAGGGGGTGAGAGGGGGACACACTGGTATTCTGATGCACTGTCACATGGTTCTGGAATCCAAGTTTTTTCCACCTGCATGAATATAAGTGCGTAGCCCCCAGCTTGCAGTGTGGTGTCCAGTTCTGGGCACCGCACTTTAGGAAGGGTAACGAGGGCTTTAGAGAGGGTGTAGTGGAGATTTACCAGATTGGTACCAGGGATGAGGGACTTCAGTGACATGTGGAGGCTGAAGAAGCTGGTATTGTTCTCCTTGGAACAGAGAAGGCATAAAGGAGAGATTATTATGAAGGGTTCTGATGGAGGGGACCGATGGGGAGAAGATGGCAGGAGGGTCAGTAACCAGAGGACACAGATTTAATGACAAAAGAACTAGGAGGGAAAAGAGATTTTTTTTACCCCATGAACTATGATGATCGAGAATGGCACAAAAATGGCAGTGGAAGCTGATTCAATAGGAACTTTCAAAGTGAATTGGATATACACTTGGAAAAGACAACAAAATTGCAGGGCTATGGTGAAAGAACAAGGGGTGTGGGATTAATTGGATATCACTTTCAAAGAGCCAGCACAGGCATGATGGGCTGAAAGGCCTCCATCTGTGCTGCACGATTCAATGGGAGATTCACAAGCTCAGATGTACTGCTTGCTGAGTGGGAAGGAACAGAATGATCATGTTTCATCACACCGTTAATGCCCACCAGCAGTGGCCGACGAATGGTATGAGGAGAGAGTGGAAAAACAAAGGCTAAAAATGTAAATTCTTCTAATGTTTCCAGGAAGCAGAGCAAGAGAATGAGCTGCGAAACAAGCAGGAACAAGCTTTGAGAGAGAAGATGCTGGCGCAGGAGGCCAAGCTTCAACAGGACCAAAAGGTAGGTGATGCACAGGCTGCAATCTCCCTGCTTCACTTTAGGAAGCTGCAGCTGAGGCCAGGAATGTCTCAACTTCAACCCTTAGCCTCCACTCAACAAAGTCAGGGAAGCAGGGAACTTCAGCCAGCCGCCTTGCTCCTGAATACTCTTTAGGACCCTTTGCTGGAAAGCTCATTTGTATGCACATTGACTTCGCAAAGGATGGAACTCAGCCATGGTGGCAAAGTTGAAAAGTGACATCCCAAAATGCTTCACAGCCATTGAAGTACTTTTGAAGTGTTGTCACTGTTGTAATGTTGATAATGCAGCAGCCAATTTATACACAGCAAGCTCCCACAAACAACAATGTGAGCATGACCAGATAATAGTGTTGTTTAGTGATGTTGATTGAGGGATAAGTATTGGCCAGGGCGCCTCTTGTTCAAAATAGTGCCATGGGACCTTTTGCGCCCACCTGAGATAACTGGTGGGTCCTCTGTTTGACATCGCATTGAAAAGACAGCACCTCTGACAGTGCAGCACTCCCTCAGTACTGCACTGGAGTGTTAACCTAAATTTTTGTGCTCAAGCCCCTGGAGTGGGACCTGAACCCATAACCTTCTGAATCTGAGGCACGTGTGCTGACTACTAAGTCATGGCTGATTCTAGTCTCTCCCACAAGTGGAAACATCCTCCGGTATCTACCTATTCAAATCTCCTTGGGATTTGATATGTTTCAATAAGATCACCTCTCATTCTTCTAAACTCCAAAGGATACAGGCCCAACCTGTTCAACCTTTCTTCATAAGATAAGCCCCTCATCCAAGGAATGAGTTGAGTGAACCTTCCCTGAACTGCTTCTAATATAATTATATCTTTTTTTCAAATAAGGAGACCAAAACTGCACGCAGTGCTCCAGAAGTGGCCTCACCCAGGCCCTGTACAACTGCTGTAAAATGTCCCTACTTTTGTACTCATCAGTGCAAAAGAGAAGGCTGAAGCATTTGCAGCCATTTTCAGCCAGAAGTCCCAGGTGGATGATCCATCTTGGCCTCCTCTGGAGGCTCCCACAGTCTTTGGGCAATTCAATTTACTCTGTGATAGGAAGAAACGGCTGAAGGCACTGGATACGGCAAAGACTATGGACCCTGACAATATTCTGGCAATGGTACTAAAGATCTGTGCTCCAGAACTTGCCGTGCTCCTAACCAAGCTGTTCCAGTACAGCTATAATACTGACATCTACCTGGCATTGGAAAATTGACCAGGTATGTCCTGTCCTCAAAAAACAGGATAAATCCAACCTGGCCAATACCACCTCGTCAGTCTACTCTTGATCATCAACGAAGTGATGGAAAGTGTCGCCGACAGTGCTATCAAAACGGCATTTACTCAACAATAACCTGCTCACTGATGCCCAGTTTGGGTTCCGCCAGGGCCACTCAGCTCCTGACCTCATTACAGCCTTGGTTCAATTATGGACAAAAGAGCTGAGCTCCCGAGGTGAGGTGAGAGTGACTGCCCTGGACATCAAGGCAGCATTTGACCGAGTGTGGCATCAAGGAGCCCTAGCAAAACTGGAGTCCATGGGAATCGGGGGAAAGCTCTCTGCTGGTTGGAATCACACCTAGCACAAAGGAAGCTGGTTGTGCTTTTGGAAGTCAATCATCTCAGTTCTAGGACATCACTGCAGGAGTTCCTCAGGGTAGTGTCCTAGGCCCAACCATCTTCAGCTGCTTCAACAATGGCTTTCTTTCCATCAGGAAGTCAGAAGTGGGGATGTTTGCTGATGATTGCACAATGTTCACCATTCATGACTCCTCAGGTACTGAAGTAGTCCGTGCCCATATGCAGCAAGAGCTGGACAACATTCTGGCTTGGGCTGATAAGTGGCAGGTAACATTCGTGCCACATAAGTGCCAGGCAATGACCATTTCCAACAAGAGAGAATCTAACCATCGCCACTTGACATTCAATGGCATTACCATCGCTGAATCTCCCACTATCTGCATCCTGGGGGTTAGCATTGACCAGAAACTGAGCTGGACCAGCCATATAAATACTGTGGCTACAAGAGCAGATCAGAGGCTAGGAATCCTGCGGCGACTAACTCACTTCCTGACTCCCCAAAGCCTGTCCACCATCTACAAGTCACAAGTCAGGAGTGTGATGGAATACTCCCCACTTGACTGGATGAGTGCAGCTCCCACAATACTCAAGAAGCTCGACACCATCCAGAGCAAAGCAGTCCGCATGATTGGCACCCCATCCACTGCCTTCAACATCAACTCACTCCACCACCAGAGTGGCAGCAGTGTGTACCAGCTACAAGATGCACTGCAGCAACTCACCAAGGCTCCTTTGACAACACCTTCCAAACCCACAATCTCTACCACCTAGAAGGACAAGGGCAGCAGACACATGGGAACACCACCACCTGGAAGTTCCCCTCCAAGTCACTCACCATCCTGACTTGGAAATATATCACCATTCCTTCACTGTCTCTGGGTCAAAATCCTGGAGCTCCCTCCCTAACAGCACTGTGGGTGTACCTACACCACATGGACTGCAGCGGTTCAAGAAGGCAGCTCACCACCACCTTCTCAAGGGGCAACTAGGGATGGGCAATAAATGCTGACCCAGCCAGGGAAGCCCACATCCATAAGCGAATATATTAAAAAAATTGTAGTAACTACTTGGCTTTGAAGAGACTACAAATTTAGCTTTAAGAAAATTTAGATCTGCTCTGCTACTTTGAAGTGATCACAGTCAACTATTTTTCTAGTTTTCATGCACCAGCTTTCATTTCTTAAAAATTAGTACCATGATCAACTTTAGATGTATATTGCTGTTTGGGCATTAGCCTGCAAAATAATGAAAGAAGCTGATTGCTTCTGCAGTCCCTCCTCCTCAGCAAAAGGTGGTTTTGTTTTCGCAGTCTCCCTGTCACCGGAACAAGCGGCAACAGCAGGAGCTCATCGCCGAGTTGCGGAGACGGCAGGTCAAAGATCACCGACCGGTGTATGAAGGGAAAGATGGGACCATTGAAGACATTATCACAGGTAAAGGGCAGCAGTACGGCCTGGGCCAGGTTTGGTGGGTTAGTCGTCTTAAGTGCCCTCGAGCCTGAGGCCCTCATTGATAATTCAGATGATCTCTTTCAAATAAAAGTTGCCTGTATGTTAGGTTTTTTTCAGGTTCCTTAAGCATAGATAAAATATGATGGGCAGCACGTTTTGGTGTACAATTGAGCCTCTTCCAGCGAGTTGCTGTGCTGTTAGGATGTTTCCTTGAGCATTCAGGCCACTGCCCTTAATTTTCTCACTGCAAAGCTTGACCTAGTTACATCACTTGAGTGCCAAGATTAACAGATCTGTTTGGGTGGGATTTCCTCTTGGTTTTGCTCAAACCAGTTACCTCGTTTAACTGTTTGACCTTGTGGCCAAACCTTTATTGATGTTATGCTTAAATATTAGTGGCACAATGCACACATGGTGTGGGTGCCAGGACTCACCCCTAGTTTTAAATGTTTTTTGTAGTGATGAAATAAATTGAATGCAATTAGGTTCGGGGTATGTGAAAGCCACCTCCAGTCCATTAATCCCAGTTTCTGCTCTTCTGCCAAATTGTGCTCATGCCTTGCAAGCTTTTTCTGCTCACTGTCACTTTGCACTTCAAACCAAGACCAAGAGACACTGCTCCATTCTGGCTAATTAGTAACGCAAAGACGAGAGATGAAGGAGTTGCCGTTGGTTGAGCTGATCCTTGAAGTGTACTCTGCTGAAACTCCGAGAAGCACCAGCCGCCACTCCCCCTAAACTGTGTCTCGAAGGTTTGAATTCTGGGGCAAACTCCAAAATTGGAAGATTAATTTCTCTTTCTGTCCTGACTGCAAGAATAATCCGTGTTGCATCCGAGGTGTCTGCATTTCTTGTTGAATTTTTTTCCTATACTGGCTCTGCTAACTGCCTGGTGTTGGTGCTTGATCCTTTCAAAGTGGGCAATCGGTTGGTGAAGGGGGGGTGGGGGCAGGGTGTAGTTCCTTTAAGTTCTATTTTATTTGATCAACGGAGCCTCTTGTCATGTTATAAGGGGCACCTGGTTAAATGGTACAGTCCACTCCACTCCCAATTCGATGAATACCCGAAGTGGCTAGACACAGAAAATATACAAGGAAAACAGAAAATGCTGGAAATACTCGGTAGGTCCTGCTACATCTATGGAGAAAGATACAGAGTTAACGCTTCAGGTCGATGACCTTTCAAGCCAAGGCTCATTGACCTGAAACATTAACTCTGTTTCTCTCTCCACAGATGTGGCCTGACCTGCTGAGTATTTCCAGCATTTTCTGTTTTCAGGTTTCCAGGATCTGCAGTATTTTGCTTTTGTATTCCTAAAATTTCCAAATCATTTTCGACCTTCACCTGCAGTGTTGCCCCTTGATTATGACTGACTGCTCGCTCCTATGAAGTGAATACAGTTGTCCAGCTTCACAGGAGCCACACACTCATGATCTATATTGCATTACAAGACTAGTTCACCAGCAGCCATCTTGTTATACCGAAGTGCTGCAATTAAACTGTGCAACAAAGATGATTTTTATGAAACAAATATTTGATTCTAAATTTTTAGTAACAGCCGCAATAACAGCTTGCACCTTTTAATGTAGGGAAATCACTCGAAAGTGCTTTGCAGGAGCATTATCAGATAAAATTTGACCCCAAGTCACATAAGGACATATTAGATCAGGTGACCAAAAGCTTGGCCAAAGAGGTAGGTCTTAAGGAGCATCTTGAAGGAGGAGAGAAAAACGGGTGGAGAAGTGGAGAGGTTTCAGGGGGTAATCCTAGAACTTAGAGTCCAGGCAGCTGAAGGCCCGACCACCAATGGGGCAGCAATTAAACTCCAGGATACCCAAGAGGCCAGATTTGGAGGAGAACAGAGATCTTGGGGGGGTTTGTGTGGCTGGAGGAGATTACAGAGATAGGGAGGGTTGAGGCCATGGAGGGATTTGAACACGAGGATGGGAGTATTAAAATCGAGGTGTTGGTAGAACACAAGCTATAATGGTGAATGGGAGTTAGGATACAGGCAGCAGAGGTTTGGATAAGTTCAAGTTGAAGGTGCAAGGTGAGAGGTCATCTAGCAGAGTATTGGAATAATCATGTCTTGAGATAGCAAAGACACGAATGAGAGTTTCACCAAGAAGAAAGCAATTGTTTTAGATCTGTTGTTTGCAACCTAGATTCCCCTTCATTCATGGCTGGGGAAGACTTGTTTCTCTGTGCAAGCCCAGCTAGTTTTCTCAGATAAAGTCAGCTTTGAATCCTCCTCCTCTCTCGTCCTGTGATGGTGAATTCCTTCGAGTGGCCCTCCAGCAAGATACCCCTTGGAATCAACAATGGATTCTTTTAGTGTAACATCGTGGGCTATTTATTGCCAGGAAATGAGACTGTTCTAGGCCTGTTGCATATTCTTCATGCAGTGGTCCATGAAATAATGGACTGTTGCAGAGGTGCTGACTGAAGTTTTCACTTTCGATTGCATGTTTTGCTTTTTGCATTGTGAGCATTTTGAGGCTTCTCTCTATTGTTTGATTTGATGTGGTTTTTTTTTTTATTCCCCTCCCCCCACCCTCTGTTGCTATCTCTCTCTCTCTCTCTCCCGCTCCATCTCTCCCTCCATCTTCTCTCGCCATCTCCCCCTCTCGCCATCTCCCCCCATCTCTCTCTCTCTCTCGCCATCTCCCCCCATCTCTCTCTCTCTCTCGCCATCTCCCCCCATCTCTCTCTCTCGCCATCTCCCCCATCTCTCGCCATCTCCCCCCATCTCTCTCTCTCGCCATCTCCCCCATCTCTCACCATCTCCCCCATCTCTCTCGCTCGCCATCTTCCCCCATCTCTCTCGCTCGCCATCTCCCCCATCTCTCTCTCTCTCGCCATCTCCCCCATCTCTCTCTCTCTTGCCATCTCCCCCCATCTCTCTCTCTCTCGCCATCTCCCCCCATCTCTCTCTCTCTCGCCATCTCCCCCCATCTCTCTCTCTCTCGCCATCTCCCCCCATCTCTCTCTCTCGCCATCTCCCCCCATCTCTCTCTCTCTTGCCATCTTCCCCCATCTCTCTCTCTCTCGCCATCTCCCCCCATCTCTCTCTCTCGCCATCTCCCCCCATCTCTCTCTCTCTCGCCATCTCCCCCCATCTCTCTCTCTCGCCATCTCCCCCCATCTCTCTCTCTCGCCATCTCCCCCATCTCTCGCCATCTCCCCCCATCTCTCTCTCTCGCCATCTCCCCCATCTCTCACCATCTCCCCCATCTCTCTCGCTCGCCATCTCCCCCATCTCTCTCTCTCTCTCGCCATCTCCCCCATCTCTCTCTCTCTCGCCATCTCCCCCATCTCTCTCTCGCCATCTCCCCCATCTCTCTCTCTCTCGCCATCTCCCCCATCTCTCTCTCTCGCCATCTCCCCCCATCTCTCTCTCTCGCCATCTCCCCCATTTCTCTCTCTCGCCATCTCCCCCCATCTCTCTCTCTCTCGCCATCTCCCCCCATCTCTCTCTCTCTCTCTCTCGCCATCTCCCCCCATCTCTCTCTCTCTGGCCATCTCCCCCATCTCTCTCTCTCTGGCCATCTGCCCCATCTCTCTCTCTCTCTGGCCATCTCCCCCATCTCTCTCTCTCTCTGGCCATCTCCCCCATCTCTCTCTCTCTCTGGCCATCTCCCTCATCTCTCTCTCTCTGGCCATCTCCCTCATCTCTCTCTCTCTG
Organism: Carcharodon carcharias; assembly: GCF_017639515.1. Classification (NCBI taxonomy): domain Eukaryota; kingdom Metazoa; phylum Chordata; class Chondrichthyes; order Lamniformes; family Lamnidae; genus Carcharodon; species Carcharodon carcharias. The sequence goes on along the minus strand of NC_054507.1, from coordinate 15,080,847 downwards.
GCCATCTTCCCCCATCTCTCTCTCTTGCCATCTTCCCCCATCTCTCTCTCTCTTGCCATCATCCCCCATCTCTCTCTCTCTCTTGCCATCTTCCCCCATCTCTCTCTCTTGCCATCTTCCCCCATCTCTCTCTCTCTTGCCATCTTCCCCCATCTCCCTCTCTCTTTCCATCTTTCCATCTTCCTCCATCTCCCTCTCTCTTTCCATCTTCCCCCATCTCTCTCTCTCTTGCCATCTTCCCCCATCTCTCTCTCTCTTGCCATCTTCCCTCATCTCTCTCTCTCTTGCCATCTTCCCCCATCTCTCTCTCTCTTGCCATCTTCCCCCATCTCTCTCTCTCTTGCCATCTTCCCCCATCTCTCTCTCTCTTGCCATCTTCCCCCATCTCTCTCTCTCTTGCCATCTTCCCCCATCTCTCTCTCTCTTGCCATCTTCCCCCATCTCTCTCTCTCTTGCCATCTCCCCCCATCTCTCTCTCTCTCGCCATCTTCCCCCATCTCTCTCTCTCTCGCCATCTTCCCCCATCTCTCTCTCTCTTGCCATCTCCCCCCATCTCTCTCTCTCTCGCCATCTTCCCCCATCTCTCTCTCTCTCGCCATCTTCCCCCATCTCTCTCTCTCTCGCCATCTTCCCCCATCTCTCTCTCTCTTGCCATCTTCCCCCATCTCTCTCTCTCTCGCCATCTTCCCCCATCTCTCTCTCTCTCGCCATCTTCCCCCATCTCTCTCTCTCTCGCCATCTTCCCCCATCTCTCTCTCTCTCGCCATCTTCCCCCATCTCTCTCTCTCTCGCCATCTCCCCCCATCTCTCTCTCTCTCTCTCGCCATCTCCCCCCATCTCTCTATTGCACAATCTTCTTTCTGCAGTGTTGAAGAGTGTGCCCTTCACAGCCCGAACTGCTAAACGTGGGTCCTGGTTCTTCTGTGAAACATCATTGTATGAAGAGTCCAATTGTTAATGTTTGTGCCCTCTACAATCTACAGCTGTGACAGGTTTATATAATTCCGTTTCTTCATACTGTGTCTCTATTGTTTGCTAAAAGGAAATGATCATTTTACACGTTTGATTTGAGTTAAACCTTGAGAGCGTTTTCTTCATTAAATTCTGGATCCATGACCTTTCTATGCATCTCCCAAAATGTTCCACAAGCTGGCTCCTCACTGTCAATGGGAGAACATGGGGGCGGCCCAAATTTGCCAGTAAACCAGTTTGTCCAGGCACCAGTGCAAGGTACCCCCAGCGTGGAAGCAAGTTGGTGGGTGGGCGAGGAGTTGCTGAGCGGGTAGGCGGCCTTTGACTACTTTTAGGACAGTGCAATGGCAGAAAGCTGTAAGGCAAGTGTTCCATTTATTTTAGCCAAGGTAGTTATGTTATTTTTTTGTCTGGCTGCTTCATATTTTTCCAAAGCTCTTCCATTCATTCTTTTCCATGTTCATTTTCATCATCCTTTGCTGCTTTCCTTGCACATGTCTGTGCCGCCTCAGTGGCATCTTAGCATTTCAAATGGAAAAGGCTCGCCGCAATAAAAGCAAATTCTAATTTTTTTTGAAAGGTTTGTAGTTGGCTTCTTTCTCCTGTGCCATTACTTTGGCTGGAGTTCTAGCAACAGGTAAAACTGGCGACTTCACAACCCCATCCTTCTTAAAAATGTGTTTCTCCTCTTTCATTATCATTCATTCATCTTCATTTTCTTCATTTCTTTAGCTAAAGGGAAGAGTATGATCCATAATTTTCCAAATTCTCCGACGCGGGTAAGAGTTTGTTGAACGCACAGCGGTACCAAAACTAGTGTGCTCGCAAGCTTGGCAGCTCCAGCCATCTACATCTGTAGCCCTAAGTTAAATGCTCATGCAAATCGAGCATCAAGTAAGAGTCCTTGAGGAGGGCAAGGGCAAAGGGAAAGGCTTTAGAATGCTTTCAGTTTACAATCTCGGCCACCTAAAATACAAGTATTGCTAATATATGACTTTTTCATATTTTGTTAAATGAATCTTGCTCAACCTTTGAATTATGTGGCAACCAGATGCAATTATTAAGCAAATACCAAGTTCGGACTCAAACAAGAAAATTGGCCCTATGGTGCCAGGCATCTCTGAGGCTCCTTGCTTTCTTAGGCCTATGCCAGAGGGCACAGATTTAAGGCAATTAGCAAAAGAAGCAAAGGTGACAGGAGGAAAAACTTTACCACGCAGCGAGTGGTTAGGATCTGGAAGGCACTGCCCGAGAACCTGGTGGAGGCAGGGTCAATCAAGGTACTCAAGAGGGAATTGAATTATTATCTGAAAAGGAAGAATTTTCAGGGAGAAGGCGGGAAGTGGTGCTAGGTGAATTGCTTCTTCTGAAGGCTGGCACAGACACAATGGGGTGAATGGCTTCCTTCTGTCCTGTAGACATCCAACGATTCTATGATTTTGCAGTCAGACATGAAAGCAGAACTTTGTACCTGAATTGTTTAAAAAAAAAAAGCCTAGTCATGGGGCTTACTTCCTGTAAATCTGCGATCAATGGGGTTATTCTTTAATGGGATGCGGGTGTTACTGGCTAGGCCAGCATTTATTGCCCATCTCTAACTGCCCTTGAGAAGTTGGTGGTGAGCTGCTTTCTTGAACTGCTGCAGTCCATGTGGTGTATTAAGGGGTATGGAGCCCAGGTGGGTAGATGGAGCTGGGGTGGAAGTCAGCCATGAGGTCATTGAATGGCACAAGAGACGAGATGGGCCAAATGGCCACCACCTCTGCACAAAGTAAACCCATTCCTATACAACCCTAATCTTTATAGTAAGAAAAGAAAAATAAAATTGCCCTTGTACCTTTTGCCTTTCAGTCCATATCTTAATTTTTTGTAATGAACTTTTTTTTAATATTCTATCATGGGATGTGGGTGTTGCTGGCAGGGCCAGCATTTTGTTGACCATCCCTAATTGCCCTTGAACTGCTCGGCCATTTCAGAGGGCATTTAAGAGTCAACCACATTGCTGGGGTCTGAAGTCACATGTAGGCCAGACCAGGTAAGGACGGCAGATTTCCTTCCCTAAAGGACATTAGTGAACCAGATAGGTTTTTACAATGATCAATGATCGTTTCATGGTCACCATTACTGAGATTCGTTTTCAATTCCAGATTTTTATTACTTGAATGTGAACCCATGTCCCCAGTGCATTAGCCTGGGCCTCTGGATTACTAGTCCAGTGACATTACCACTACACCGCCCTATGGGCTCCTGGAGGCTCCCCTTCTGTCCCTTGTTGGTTTTGTGATGTATTGTGCATCTTGCTCGCTCCTGCCCAAGTAGATAGAGGGGTCCAAATAAAATAGCTAGTCCAAGCTCACATGAACTGTCAGCTCAATTTTCAAGGCACATCAGCTACCTGTGCCGTCCCCTCCTTCCCTCCTGGGTGAAGAAGGTGGGGGGTGGTGGTGGTGGACTGTGGAACAGTCAGCAACAGGGCAAAGGGATAGAGGTGGCCCAAACGCCAAGTAAATTTGAGTTGCCCAGCTGTCCTCTGTGCAAGCTTCCTTCCAACCAATTGGGGGCAGGCAGCTGGGTTGTGGCACCATTGCACTCTGACAGAAGAGGGGAGTCAGAAAGAACTGGTGGTGCCAGCTCTTTGTTAATGGTGAGTCTTTGACCATCTAAACTCTGAAGGCAGAAGGAGAGAGTGTGGGAAATGGAACCATTTAAGTGCACCATAAGGGGGAGTCTTATATCGCACCCAGTTTGTACTATACACCAACTGTGGCTGATTTTGAGCCCATTTGAAAACAAGCATCCATTTCCCAACACCTCTATCTGTTAGCTGGATAAATGTGTGTGCATGCTTACGCACAAAGATACCAATAACTTGCCATCATTTTAATTGTATATAACTCATTAGCTTGCCATTGTTTCAGAGTTGCTTCCCTGCAGCACTGCTTTGCCTTGTTGCTTGATTGTCTCTTGTTGTCCAACTGGCAGAGTGAAGTTGTTGGTATCAACTGCCTCTACCCTTCTCTTTTGTTTCTGTCTCCCACAGATCTTAGAAGTCAACCGTACCGACGCGCAGATGCGGTGATGCGACATGGGTGGAAACACCTCTGAAGAAAAGAGTTGGGGGGAGGGGAGGGTAATTGTGACCAAAACGACAGTGTTATTGAAACTGTTCCATTGAGGAGCATCTCGGGATGAACTTTTTTTTTTCTTTGGCTCCCAATGACTCCCTGAAATGGCAAATTTCCTGCACATGTATCTTCTTAATCCACTACAGGCGGGTGTGCACGAAATGGCATTGTGTGGAGAGAAAACACGAGAGAGAACACACTCCCCTTTATTTTGTCCTTGAGGGGAAAGTACGTTTTTTTTTAAAACCAATCCGCGTAACCTGCTCACCACTTTACCAGTGAAATTATCCAACTATGCGTTTGAGATGCCAGCCCTTCATCAAAGCTTAAAACTATGAAGGTTAGGAGGAAGCACACCTCTTCAAGTCTTCTCTGTCCTACTGAGAAAAGTGTTGGCTGGTCTCATCAAGCTTGGACGGCCCGTGAAATTTGAATGCCTTGTTGCGGCAGTATTACATGGACACATTAACCATGGAGTTCTTTCTGTTCTTATAGACTTAATTAATTTAAGGTATTTTTCCATTATTACTCCTATATTTTGTACAGTGAATTTGACCTGTGGTGATTCCAAGGAAACTTTGGAATCCATTATTGCCAAAGTAAAATGGCCACTGACTTCATCATCAGAGCGTTATCTTTTCCTTACATTGAATTCAAACCCATTTAGAATTCTTTCTGAGCATTTCCAGGTGTTTAGGCCTCTGAGTAATGCTGTCTTGATTTACTTGGAAATCAGAACAAAAATACCATCCAGTTAGACTTGCAGCTTTTTCAGTATTTTTCTCTCCCAGATTATTCAAGAATAAACAGGTGTAGGGACAAACTTTCCTTCCCTTAAGTCAAATTTCTTCACATTTTTTTTGATTGTGTGTAGGGTCTGATTTTAGAATAGCGTCACTAACCTTCTGCAGGGTGGCTTCAAGCTGATCTAATGCAAAAACATGGTCCGATGAATCCAATCTTGACTTAATCCAAGTCCAGGAAATTGAGGAGACATCCAATTAGAAATCGGTATTCTGTTCCAGTTCAGGCATTATTGACGCATATTCCATGTTTTTGGTCTTCCTCTGCACAGTATCTCCCGTTGGAAGTAGCAGAACTGAATGCAGGCTAGAGAATTGCCTATCCTATTAGCACAGCCCATCAAACTCCCATGCAATGTTAAGGTTTGCAGTTAAGTCCTCTGATCTGTCACTAGTTTTATTTCACGTATGCAGTACACTATAGGAACATTTGCACTTAAGCCCAATATTCTTAAACAGCTCTTGGATCAAACCATTAATTCACCACCTCAAACTACTCCTTCACTCCGACCGCTGGTGACAGCGCCAGCAAGGAACCATGCTGAGTTTGCTGACCTGAGCTGGGCTGACTTCTGACCTCCATCCAGTCAACTAGGCAGTAAGGAGCTCTCTCTCGCTTGGTTGTCGAGTGGGCTCTCGCTGCTTCGGCTCACTGGGTTGGGCTACCAGAGAATGGCTGGTGTCTGTGGAACCTTTACCTCAGTATGAGTTGGTGGTAAGGGGGCTGGGTGGGGAACAAAGGCTCAAGTGGAAGAACAAAAACTCTCTGACTGGGTGCAGTTGTTGAAACCAAACTCTGTTCATTGGGGCTATCCCTACCAGTTGGTGTCAATGGTTATAGTTGAAGTTCCAATACCAGTGACTTTAAGGAAAACTCCTGGAAGCTATCAATGGCCTATTTTGGGGAATAGGATACTTCCCATCTCAAAGAGGGTTACAGTCTTGAATTGAAGGCCAAGATTCAAAGGTTTACATGTAACTATGAAGCATTTAAGATACAATTTACTGCTCAGGTGTCTGAGGTCATTTTGCAGAAGAGGAGAGAAAATGCAGCGATTGTGTTTTTTAAAAAAATCAGCCTTGCACCCTAATCCAATTTGTGGTTTCAATGCTTAGTTCTTAGTTTTTCTTAGGTTTTCTTTTCCATTCTTAATCAGCTGCATCACAAAGGAGGCCATTCAGCCTATCCCTTCTTTCCCAGTGCTACCTTCTTAACTGGATCCATCTACACTGATCCCATTTCTCTCCTCTTTCCACATATCCTTTAATCTTTTTAATCTGTCCCAAATCTTACCTAATTCCTCTTCAGATGCTACAGTTTCTGCTTCAACAGTCACTTCTGGTAAAACATTACATCTTCTAATAACTTGTGGATAAATTTTGACTTCATTTTTCCCATGATAGCCCATAGTCTATGGTTCTTATTTTTACTGATCCAGCATCAGTAGAAACAGTCTTTCACTTTTTATCCTGTCAGAACCTTTCATGAATTTGGAAGCCTCTGTCAGATCCTCTCCTTAACATTCTCTGTTCCAATGTTTAAAAAAGCCCCACGTTATCAAGCTCTTGCATCTGATTCCTTTTTTATTTATTCATTCATGGGATGTGGGTGTTGTGGGCAAGTCCAGCATTTATTGCCCATCCCTAATTGCCCTTGGGAAGGTGGTGGTAAGCTGCCTTCTTGAACAATCTGGCGTAGGTACACCCACAGTGCTGTTAGGGAGGGAGTTCAGGGTTTTGAAGGAACTGAACGGTGATATATTTCCAAGTCGGGATGGTGTGTGACTTTAAGGGGAGACTTCCAGGTGGTGATGTTCCATCTAGGTGGCAAAGGTCACTGGTCTGGAAGGTGCTGTCCTGCTATCATTCTAATGATTCTTCACTGTTCCCTTCCCAAAGGCTCCAATATCTTTCCTATAACGAGGTGCCCAGAACTGCACAATAGTCTAACTGAGGCCTATGCTGTACCTTTTACAAACTCAACTTCATTCATTGTTTCATTACCTTTGTTTAAAACGCCTCCAAGTAACTGTGACTGCTACAAGTTAACAATACACAGCAGCCCTGCAGAAACCCACATCAGATAACTGTTCCCCTGCTGTATGTGCTACTACTGAAGATGTTAGTATGACGTTGCATTTTATTTGATGTGATGTCCTCTATAATGCTCTTTCCCTGAGTACTGTTTGGGTTTAACATCTCTTCTGTGTGAGCAATAATACAATATGGACAGAGCTGCAGGTTCAGTCCAGGCCCCTGAAATGTACTTTACTAAAATGGGCATCTGGATTTGTGCTAGTGAAAGGTTGCAGCTTTATCTAAATAATACATATTTGAGTCTGACCATATCAAGGCCTGATACTTGTTTGGGCACTTTAAAAGTGAACAGACTTTTGGCTTTCTCCCTTGGCAATGTTCAGCCTCCCTCTCTGTGTCTCTTTCTCTCATGTCTGTGTATATGACTCACTCTCACACTCCCACTCTCGGGCTCGGGCTCCCCCTCGCTCTCTCTCGGATTCTTTAGGCTGAATTTTCGCAAAGGACCTTTGAAAATGGTGGCAGGACCTAGAAGCAGATGTCCCGCACCTATTTCTGAACTTTTTGCTGTTAGGGGAAAGCGGGCGGGGTGGGATTCTCACAGACAGGAAGCCTGAACTCAGGGTCATTTTAATTCGATGGTGAGTTCAAACATAACCCATTTTGGCTGGTCTCAAGGGCCTTAACCCACAAGGTGGGTGTCACGAATTGACATAGTAGATGTAAATGCTCTTGAAGGATGCATAATGTCTGTATAACTCTCATGAGCTTAAGTTTGTTTTAAATACCCTGCTCTTTTTTAAAAAAAAAGCTGCAGCCCAATGAGAATTTTTTAAAAAAAACCTCTGCTAGACTGCGTTGTTTGACAGGTGTAGGTTAGAGAAAAAGCATAGCGTCTGGTTGTGCAGTTTCAATAGAACTCTTTGTTGACATTTCCCTAAGGGCTGTTGTTATGTCATTGTGAATGCTTGGCTGAATTTCAAAATCTGATGCCTCAACAGAGTGTTCCGAGTTCACGGTTTGGCCGCTTAAAAAGGCTACTAAAGGATTATCTGCCCTTGATGTGGATACGGAATAGAAGCTCCTTTTTTATGAGAGATATACTACTTGAGATTTAAAAGCTTTGTATTAATTTTATGAATGGGAGATTTTTACACTATCAAATGTATAGGAGTGAGAGCAGTATTACATTGTTAAAATTTTCTTCTTTTTCATTTCTACATCCTCCTGAGGTCCGCCCATGGTGGATGCTGGGTGACTGGCTATGGAGGTGGCATGGTCATGAGGGACCATGTTTGGGTTGGGCGGGGGGTGGGTGGGGGGGTGCGCGGTGAGGGTGTATGAGGGTTAGATGGCTTAGCTACTAAAACAACTGGGATGAATTCCCTGAGAATGAGGTGGGCCTTCTAACCAGTCCACCTCAACACATGTCTGTCCCCGTGGTCTCATGCGCTCTGCGCCTAAAGTCGGTGGGCCTGACTTGTCTCCCGTACCTGCCCCCCAGCCCAAGAGCAAAAGCCGCACGTCTTGGGGCACTTTTTATTGAGGTAGGTCCAGTAAGCCAGGAGATTTCCCGAATTGAGCTAGCTGCCTCAGCAGCCAAAATTCAGCTCGCGCATATGTCTGTGAGTGTCTATCTCACTCATTTTCTGGCCTCTCACGAGCCCTTTGTGTTTGCCTTATTACAGAGCTCTGCTCACACCCCCAAAAAGCCCCAAACCTCATATTTAATGGACATGACCGTTGCACTGTCTTTAAATTTAGCCAACTTTATTACAGGCGTTGCCAGGCTGATCCAGCAAGGCAACAAATCCCATTGAGCAACTGAATAATTATGATCTTCAGAATGACTTAAGTGTACACCAGTGACCCCAAATCTCTCAATTATTACTGAGTAGGTTTCTGAGGTAGAGGTTGAATCTCAAGGTGGGGTATCGATGTATTATCAGCCGGTTCACTGATTACAGTGTCCCAAACCCGGTGCGAGAACAGTTTTATTTATTGGATTTTTTTTAAATTATGTTTTTAAACGTTGCTGTCCAAAGACTACAAAATTATTTAAAGCAAGGTGTGTGTTGTTGTTTCAAGCTAATTCATTGGCCTTCCGTTTTCCAATAAAATAACCCTAACAGCAAACTTTTTAAATGACACTGTTCAAAAGTTTCGAACTCTGGATCTGTGTCACGTTTTATTTTTCAATTTATGCTGCTTTCCCCCCATGTATTCACTGAATGTTCCAGTGATGTCATGTATTGAATGTCTTTACATTACTTATTTAGCTTGTGACATCATCCAGGAGAACAAAGATGGGGGAGATGTGGGGAGCAGTGACATAGTAGTAAAGGCTGAGTGTAGACTCAGAATAAATATGTATATTTTTTTAAATTTGAGTAAGTCTGCCCATCAGTGGTCATTATTTAAAAAGTAAGCTGTGGACTTGAGGGAAAATAGACTTCAAATAATTCATACATTCCTTGTACAAATCCACAAGGTTGCCATTTTATTTTGTCTTTCTGGTATGTATTACGTATGAAGTATTTAGTTTGTATTTTAACCATTCCATTCTGTTCCAAACTCTACATTCCTGTAGTTATCTGTATGCTTTTGTAATTGTAAAAAAAATAACCTGTTCAATGCATTCCATTTTCCTTTTTTTGAAAAACTGTATTTTTAAAAACTATGCCAAAGTTGAGGCTTTCAGCCACAAAGCAATACTGTACATATTATTCTTAATAATTATTATAAATTCAGCTCTGTGTGGTCTAATTGTTGTGATCTATGTTTTTGCATTTTTAATGGAAACTTGAAAGATTCTCCAGTGTGCCTAGTGACTAAAAGCTAGACTTGCCATTCCTGGGACCATCATATCTCGTGGCAAAGTAGCATTAACTATTGGTCTCCAACTATTCAGCATCAAAGCAAAGATACTCATGTAAGACCTTTTGTGCTTACATAACAGCTTGATAGCTCCTTCAGAAAGGAGGAAGGTCAATCTGACCCAGTCCTTAACATTTTCAAGGTAATGCATTGTTAGAGATGTGGTGCAAAGCTTTGACAAGAATGTAGCTAAAGTGCTCATAAAAGCTCACCACCTCCTCCTTGAAGCTACTAATAAGCCTTGGTTTGTCAACGATAACCCCTTTAACCTGGAAGCCATTTTATTTTCCAATGCTCTTTGACATGAAAAACAAGTTGCCCAAATAATCACCCTACAGTACACCAGCGGAGATATTACTGAGTAGTTCAAATCAGGCAGAGGTTATAGTGCCGTATCTTGGAAACGAGGGTAAATCATATTGTAAGGTCCTTCCACAATGTAGCAAGGGCCCAGAGTATGCATGTAATGCACTAAACAACGACTAGGAATCTTCATTTAAAGAGATTAACTTGTAAACAGAGCTTGAGAGCAAATGAGATGAAGGAGATTGATGTGGTTGATAAACTGACATGTTTACCTCACTGATTCATGAAGTAGGTCACTGTATGGGCAGTGTGGCTGTGTCATAGAGACCAGGTGGGTTGCAGATATATAGTACTGCCTTTTAGTCCAAGGCCCACAAGGATTGGTGCAGCTTTGACCATGCCTGACACTTTTAATGCTCTAGATATCCATGCATCAAGCTTATTCAACCTTGGCAAAGGGTCATGCCCCCACTGTAAAACCGACTCACCCAAATACACCGGAAGTAGGGCTTACTGTCATTAAAGAAAAACAAATGTCCTTCACCCCTTCTCAACTTAATGGTGGGAATTTGTGCTCGCTAATTGTTAAACCTGAGCACACTAATCTGTGCACAGGAGGGATCAAGGATGCAGGTTTTGGGGACTCTGATTAGGGATGCTGCAATATTTGGTAAAAGCACAATCCACAACAGTCCACTTGTTAATGAGAAAAAGTCATATCTGAAACACACTTTTATTTCCCAGACATAGCCTATCCTCCTAATTCAGACCATTTTGATTCACTCACTATGTGAGAAGCTGAGGGAGCCAAAATGTTATAGTCTGACCTAGAAAAAAGGTCAATTTTTTATTTATTTATAGGACATGGGCATTGCTGGCTAGGCCAGCATTTATTGCCCATCCCTAATTGTCCTCATTCAGAGGGCATTTTTAAGAGTCAACTTCATTGCTGTGGGTTTGGAGTCACATGTAGGCCAGACCAGGTAAGGATGGCAGATTTCCTTCCCTAAAGGACATTAGTGACCCAGATGGGTTTTTACAACAATCAATGATAGTTTCATGGTCATCTTTTAATTAGACTGATTCATGAAGTAGGGGCAGTGTGGCACCGTGTCATAGAGACCAGGAGAGTTGCAGATATACAGTACTGCCTTTTAGTCCAAGGCCCACAAGGATTGGTGCAGCTTTGACTTAACTAAAAGGTTAGACTTTTAATTCCAGGTTTTTATTGAATTAAATTCCACCATCTGCCGTGGTGAGATTCGAACCCGGGACCTCAAAGCATTATCCTGGGTCTCTGGGATATTAGTCCAATGATAATACCACTGTCCATCCGTTCTTTAAATGGATCAAGGAGAATGATTGGGAATCAACCAAATGAGCATTTAACCTGAGATATCTTTTGAGGAGAAAAAGTAGGGTTGTATGACTCGTGTGATTTTAAGCTGTTTCATATGTCCAAATGTTGAATTTGGGAAGCTTATTTTTCAGATGTTTGAACCAAAAGATTCCTTCACGCTAGAAGCACAGCACAACTGGGCAGCCTGAATGTCAGAGGTTTCACCCTGGATAGCTGTGGTGTCTCGACAGAATTTGCTGCAATAACTGTGTCCCCACTGTTATGTACCCAGTTTTTAGGCCCAACTGCTGTTCACCATGTCTGCAAAGTTACTAACCAAGTGCTTCTTCCTTCAACACATTTTCCTTTACATGCCCGCTCTCCACTCAGACCTAGCATCAACAACAGCCTGCATTTATATAGCACCTTTAACATAGAACAGTGATCCAAACTGCTTTACAAAATCTGACACTGAGCCACATTAGCACATTTTAGGACAGACGAACAAAAGCTTAGTCAAGAAGACTGGTTTTAAGGAGCATCTTAAGGGAGGAGAGAGAAAGATAGAGAGGTTTAGGGAGGGAGTTCCACGTATTCTATGGTATTTAAGATCAAAGTTGCTTCTGCCCACCACAGCAGATTGAGACTCAAATGGTACCAGTGAGCCACTTTATTAACTGTTAATATAGTTGTTGCAGGTGATTATGGAGAGACGCTACAATACAATCTGGATGTAAATGACAGTGAAGGGCTGATTTTTCTGGCACTACCCCTCTGAGGCCACAGCCAGTGGAAAGTTGCATTTCAAGTCACAACGCAACACCTCCCTCTTCTGGCAGACGTTCAGAACAACGGGCACTTGGTTCTTCAGCTGCAAAAAGATAAATAAGTGAAAAAGATGGAAAAGGAAACGCAAAAGACAAGAGACGTCATGAACTGAGAGTGAAGTTTGGGTATTGTACAAACTTTGAGGTAGCTAAATGTTAGTACTGCAGTAGTTTGAGGATGGAGAATCTTTTGAAATTGGGTTCCTTTACCCTTTTTGTTGTAGTATAAGAGACTGTTTGATCCAGATGATCTCTCGCTGTTTCAGGATACGAGAGTTCTTCCCGTATTTTTCATGGCAGATCACTCTGGCATCAAAGCTACGTTCACCAGGGTAGTAAAAACTTTAAGGCGGTGATATTCATCTATGCCAGTAAAGAAAGACAGAACTTGCATTTCTATAGTGCCTTTCACGATCTAAGGACATCCCAAAGCGCATTACAGTCAATGAAGTGTAGTTACAGTTAGGAAACATGGCAGCCAATTTGCACACAGCAAGCCCCCAGAACAGTAGTGTGATAATGGCCAGATCATTTGATTTTGTGATGTTGGTTGAGGGATAAATATTGGCCAGGGCACCAGGGAGAACTTCCCTGCTCTTCTTGAACATAGTGCCATGGGATCTTTTATATCTACCTGAGAGATTCAGACTGTTTTATCCAAAAGTGCAACACTTTCTGAGAACTGGCCCTCTGACAGAGTAGCAGAGAGGGAAAAGGCCAGGAGGGAGGAAGAGAGCTGAACGAAGAGAGAGGAAAGAGAAAGGTAAGGGAGCTTTGGAAAGGAGCAGGAGAGAACATAACATTCAGCCAGTCCTTCAAGCCTGCTCCACCATTCAACAAGATCATGGCTGATCTGTTTGTGTTTCAAATTCCACATTAACATCTAACCCCGATAACCTTTGATTCCCTTGCCTAACAAGAATCTATCTACCTCTGCCTTAAAGATATTCAATGACCTCCCCACCACCACCTTCTGAGGCAGAGAGATCTACAGTCACACAACCCTCAGAAAAAATTTCTCCTCATCTCTGCCCTAAAAGGGCAACCCCTAATTTTAAAACAGTGCCCCCTAGTTTTGGACTCACCCTCAAGAGGAAACATCCTTTCCACGTCTACCTAGTTGAGATCATTCAGGATCTTATATACTTCAATCAAGGCACCCCTCACTCTTCTAAACTCCAGTGGAAACAAGCCAGTCTGTCTAACCTCATAAGGCAACCTGCTCATTCCAGGTATCAATCCAGTAAACATCCTCTGAACCGCCACCAATGTCTGCTGAAGCCAAATCCCAGCACAGGGATGTAGATGGCCTCCAGACTGCGAGTGGGGGCAGTGCTCCAGATAACAGTTTTAAATTCCAACCCCCCCCCCCCCCCCCCCCCACCCCCCCCACCCCCCTACCCCTCTCCACCATGGCTGGGACTGAAATGGTCACAGCTACAGCCACAGATTACCCTGTGGAGGTGTTTCCCCTCAAAAATAGCAGCCTAACATCTATGGTTGGGATAAAATTTGGGCTCGATTTTCAGGGAGTCAGGGAGACCTTTAAAAATGGTGGCCCATTCCTGGCTCTCCCAATTTTCACCAGCACAGGATAAGGGTGTGTGCTGATGAGGGTTGCAAGCCTGCACCCTGTGCTCCTGAACTGGGCCAGCTTCATTGTGGGGATAAGCATTTCCTAGCCCTCTGCAATTTTTGTGGAGTCGGGTCAGCTTTTCAAGCACTCGTGGTTCACGTCTCCATTATGCATTATTGGTTGAGAGCCCAGACAACCATTACTCTGTTGAAACTGCTGCACCCCAAGGAAAACATTTCTTGATTGACAGCTCTTTCTCCCTGATCTATTCTGTCAATTGCACAATGTTTATTTACACAAGAGGTTTCAAATGCTTGCAGTTTCTCCTATGGATACCTTAAAGGTCTGGATGATTGACAGTTTTATAAGGCAAACTTTATGAATGAACGATTGTTTAAAGCTTTTTCATGCATGCTATTGTTTTAAGGTTCAGTGTTTCACACTCTGTCTCTCTCTTTCTCCTATTCACTTCAGCTCTCTCTTCTGATGGGGCAACCGATGGCTCCGCTCTCGGGAAGCCCCTTACTGTCCTCAATTGGACGGCAACTATGCATCCTGACCACTGATTGGCCAATTGGTTCAAAAGCGACGCCAGGTCAGGACCCGGAAATTAACCCGACATTGAAGTCCTGACCCCAGAACAAAAATCCAGCCCAGCTTACTTTACATAGCTAGAAATGTTTCATTCTCTCTGGGACTGTCAGTTCCCTTTTGAGAGACTGTAGTGACTCCATGGGTGGGATTTTCTGACCCCGCCAGCAGCGGGTATCGTTTCGGGTGGGACGGGAAAACTTGGAGATTGACCAAAAGATTTTTGGCCGCTCTCCAAGTTTTCCTGCCCCGCCCGCAACGATGCCCTCTGCTGGTGGGGCAGGAAAATCCCAGCCCATGTTTTGTTAATGTGTTCCAGAGGGCAACGATTCTGTGAAAAGAGTCATTTTCCTGCTGCCCTCTGGTCCTATCATCCCTATTTGTCTCAACTAACCTATCCACCTGGAATGTATCCAATTCCCTCATCGTTTTAAGAAGCTCAATCATGTCCCCTCTAAGTCCACGTTGCTCTGAAGTAAATGACCCCAACTCTTGAAGCATATCATCATAACTAAGGATTCATAAAGTTTAGTATCAGCCTGGTTGCCCTCCTCTGCACTTTCTTTGCAGCCTTGGTATGCTTCACTATGTGAGAGCAAAGTTGGACGCAATTCTTCAAGTGTGAACGTATCAAAGCCTTGTATGGCCTAGGTACCAGACCCATTGTGTTATACTCAGTGAGCAATTTGTGCTAAAACCCCTTTGCTTTCCCTTTATCCATTTTATATGCTTCAAATGCGTTGTCAGCAATTAGGCTCGACAGGCCATATGGTCGACTGCTCCTATTTCTTGTGTTCTTGTCTCGCTCTCTCTCAGTCTGTAAACCTTGATGTACACCCCTGCATGATGGATATATGCCCAGAGTTCCCCCACTCCAAATCTACAAGCAGACACTTGGACACATTGAAGGACATACGTCACAAGTAGTTTATTCCAGAGTTCCTGCTAAGCTGCATGGCTGCGTGATACTGTGCAGACCTTATTCGGGTTAAACAGCAATATTTTAAATTAAAGGTTGGCCCATTTCCCAATTTATTTAAGTCGGCTTCCAATCTATTCATTTGGTCTAAATTGCTAACTGCTGTACACATTTTTATACCCAGTCAAATAGATTTTTTTTAAGGTCACTTTCTCAGATTGAACAGCAACTACTTGTTCTCTAATTGCAATTACATATCCTTTGCACATAAAACTACAACTCCTCCTTGTTTTTAAACCATGAACTCACCCCTCCCTATCACTCTAATCTCCCCCAGCTTTGCAACCCTCTGCGATCTCTGCGCTCCTCTAGCTCTGGCCTCTTGAGCATCCTTGATTTCCATCGCTCCAACACTGGTGGCCATGCCATCAGTTGCCTGGGGCCCTAAGCTCTGGTATTCACTTTCTAAACATCTGCACTTCACTATCTTTTCTGCTGTTTTCAGATGCCCCTTAAAACCTATCATATTGACCAAACTTCTGATTATCTGTCCTCGTGTTTCCCTTTGTAACTCAGTGCCAAATGTTGTTTGATAATGCTTTTTTGGAGCGCCTTGGACACTTTGCTACATTAAAGGCGCTATATAAATACAAGTTGTATGATATCCTGTACATGTAAAGCTACACTCCCTCTTTTGTGACCGAACCTCTCCCTGCAGTAACCAACCAAGTTTCAGAGAATCAAGATTCTCTTGTTGTAATTTATTAATTTTCGGATGTGGGCATCACTGGCAAGGCCACCATTTATTGCCCATCTCTAGTTGGTCTTGAGGTGATACTGGGCTGTTTTCTTGAACTGCTGTTACCGGTTTGGGAGAACCGAGTGGATCATTAGGCCACTTCAATGGGTGGTTTATAGTCACCCACATTGCTATGGGTCTGGAGTCATGTGTAGGCCAGACGAGGTAAGGATGGCAGATTTCTTTGTGTATTTAAGATCGAGATAGATAGGTTCTTGATTGGTAAGGGGATCAAAGGTTACGAGGAAAAGACGGGAGAATGGGGTTGAGAAACTTATCAGCCGTGATTGAATGGCGGAACAGACTCGATGGACCGAATGGCCTAATTTCTGCTCCTATGTCTTATGGTCTAATTTCCTCCCCTAAAGGGGCATTGGTGAACCAGATGGGTTTTACAACAGCCGATGATGGTTGTCATGGTCATCATTACTGAGACTAGCTGCATGTGGTTGAAACATTGGAAATGTATTAAGAATTTCTAGCATACCTCACATGGATTCCCATAAGCAAACTATGGTACCATGGTCACGCAGCTGGAGACTGAGACAAATGAAAAGGGAGGTGATGAGATGTTGCTTCAAAACCCTTTTATCATTGATCTGCCAGGTCCATGCAGCTCTTCGATACACTCACAACTTCCTTTCTCTCTTTCGCACCCTGTGTACATTGAAAGCTTGTTTTATCTCATTCTGCTCATTCAGCAGTATGTTCACTTTAAAAATAAAACTCCAGAAGTTAAGAGAGAAACCAAGATCTGACAGCAGCACAGAAGAATTGCTATTCATTTTTCTAAAAAGAAAGAAAGGACTTGGGATATGTAATGCCTCTAGTGACTGCAGCATGTCCCAAATAGCTTTAGAGCCAATGAAGTACTTTTGAAGTGCAGTCACTTTTGTAAGAAATATAGCAGCCAATTTGTGCACAGCAAGCTCCCACAAACATTGTGATAATGAGCAGATAAACCGTTTTAGTGATGTTGATTGAGGGATAAATATTGGCCAAGGCTCTGGGATAACTCCCCTGCTCTTCTTTGAAATAGTGCCATGGGATCTTTTGCATCTATCTGAGAGGGCAGATGGTGTCTTGGTTGAACATCTTGTCTAAAAGACAGCACCTCCAGCAGTACAACACTCAGTACTATACTGGATGTTAGCCTGCATTATTTATTGTGCTCAAGTCCTGGAGTGGGACTTGAACCCCAGAGTACATGATTGCCAACATTGTATATTGAGAAATTGCAGGTACGTTGCTCACAGTTTAGGAACATAGGAGCAGACGTAGGCCATTCAGCCCCTCATGCCTACTCTGCCATGTAAATAGATCATGGCTGATTTTCTATCTCAATGCCATCTTCCCACACGGTCCCCACTATCCCTTGAAGTCACTGGTATCTAGAAATCTATCGATTTCAGTCTTGATCATACTCAATGACTGAGCTTCCACAGTCCTCTGAGATAGAGAATTCCAAAGCTTCACCAGCCTCTGAGTGAAGAAATTCCTCCTCATCTCAGTCTAGACTACCTCTTATTCTAAGGCTGTGTCCCCTGGTTCTAGACTCCCCAACCAGGGGAAACATCCTTCTTGCATCCACCCTGTCGGGCCCTGAAAGAATTTTGTACACTTCAGTGATTCCATGTGGCCATTATTTTCTGGGGTGCATGGTGGTAGCAGGAACACCCATAGAAAAATAGGAAAAGAAAGATGATCAATTTCCTTTGCTATCAGTGCTGAAAGTAGTCTTTGTCAATACGCGCCATATTACTTTGATAGCAGTGTTCCTATTGTTCTTCATGAGTGTGAAATACAGGATATTCAGTGAGGAAGTAAGACGCCAAGCAATGCTCTGTCAACAACAGGATGTCTCTGGAATAATGAATGTCACAGCACAGTGTCTCTAACCTTATGAGAGAGCCTCCATAACAAAGCCATAGATAATTTGTGTCAGTCATGATGCTGCTTATAGAATCATGTCACACTGCATCCAGTTGAGTATGTTCATTGTAAGCTCCCACAGCCAAGCAAATCCGAATCTGGTGTGGCATGTTTCTGCGATGTTGGTGGATTGGGCAAAAGTGGGTATTTCAAAATGCAAGACAAGTTATTTTCACTACACAAAGGCGACTGGAAAAATGCCAGGAAACCTCAAGAACTCCCCACCTGAGTTGACCACAGTAATGCTCAGTAAAGTCACGTAGGCTCAGGAATAGAAAACTGTAGCTATGCAAAGTGGATAACAAAGAGAATCCCTCCCTCGCTCCTAAATTTGTGTCATTCAGTCTGATGGCATCATTCAGATGAGACATTAAACCCAGGCGCTGTCCGCCCTCACAGGTGGATAAAAAAATATCCCACAGGCGCTACTTTGAAGAAAAGCAGGGCAATTCTTTCTGCATCGCGGCCGATTATTTAACCCTCGACCAGCTTTGTGAAGAACACGTTTATCACAATGCTGTTCGTGGGAACTTGCTGTGTGCAAACTGGCAGGCAGTTAGGGCTGCCAAACCTCCTGGAATGGCCAGGAGACGACCGGAATCGGCATCAATCTCCCAGTGGCCAAAGAAAGCATTCCAGGAGATTTTGAAACGATATTTTAAACAAATCAGTTGTGTAATTTGTTATCAGCAACCACCAAGAAAGGGAAAGAAACTCCAACTCCCATCATCATGAGGTGTTGCCACGTGGTGACATCACATCCTGAACAGTGCTGCCCAATCAAATTCAAACCCTAAACCAAAAAAAAGCCAGGAGGACTCTGGCTGGGATTAGAGTGGGCTGCGATGGGATTGGTGGGTTTTAAATTTCATTAAGGGATCGGGAATGAGCAGCGAGCGTTACTCCGGCTGTGACGGGAATGAGTGGCAAACGTCACTCCGGCTGTGACGGGAATGAGTGGCAAACGTCACTCCGGCTGTGACGGGAATGAGCGGCGAGCGTCACTCCGGCTGTGACGGGAATGAGCGGCGAGCGTCACTCCGGCTGTGACGGGAATGAGCGGCGAGCGTCACTCCGGCTGTGACGGGAATGAGCGGCGAGCGTCACACTGGCTGTGACGGGAATGATCGGCGAGCGTTACTCCGGTTGTGACGGGAATGAGCGGTGAGCGTTACAACGGCTGTGACGGGAATGAGCGGCGAGCGTCAAACTGGCTGTGACGGGAATGAGCGGTGAGCGTTACACCGGCTGTGACGGGAATGAGCGGCGAGCGTCAAACTGGCTGTGACGGGAATGAGCGGTGAGCGTCACTCCGGCTGTGACGGGAATGAGCGGTGAGCGTTACACCGGCTGTGGCAGGAATGAGCGGTGAGCGTTACTCCGGCTGTGACGGGAATGAGCGGTGAGCATTACTCCAGCTGTGACGGGAATGAGCGGCGAGCGTCACTCCGGCTGTGACAGGAATGAGCGGCGAGCGTTACTCCAGCTGTGACAGGAATGAGCGGCGAGCGTCACACTGGCTGTGACGGGAATGAGCGGCGAGCGTCACTCTGGCTGTGACAGGAATGAACGGTGAGCGTTACACCGACTGTGACGGAAATGAGCAGCGAGCGTCATACTGGCTGTGACGGGAATGAACGGCGAGCGTCACTCCGGCTGTGACAGGAATGAGCAGCGAGCGTCACACTGGCTGTGACGGGAATGAGCGGTGAGCGTCACTCCGGCTGTGATGGGAATGAGCGGCGAGCGTCACTCCGGCTGTGACGGGAATGAGCGGCGAGCGTCACTCCGGCTGTGACGGGAATGAGCGGCGAGCGTCACTCCGGCTGTGACGGGAATGAGCGGCGATCGTTACTCCGGCTGTGACGGGAATGAGCGGCGAGCGTCACTCCGGCTGTGACGGGAATGAGCGGCGAGCGTCACTCCGGCTGTGACGGGAATGAGCGGCGAGCGTCACACTGGCTGTGACGGGAATGATCGGCGAGCGTTACTCCGGTTGTGACGGGAATGAGCGGTGAGCGTTACAACGGCTGTGACGGGAATGAGCGGCGAGCGTCAAACTGGCTGTGACGGGAATGAGCGGTGAGCGTTACACCGGCTGTGACGGGAATGAGCGGCGAGCGTCAAACTGGCTGTGACGGGAATGAGCGGTGAGCGTCACTCCGGCTGTGACGGGAATGAGCGGTGAGCGTTACACCGGCTGTGGCAGGAATGAGCGGTGAGCGTTACTCCGGCTGTGACGGGAATGAGCGGTGAGCATTACTCCAGCTGTGACGGGAATGAGCGGCGAGCGTCACTCCGGCTGTGACAGGAATGAGCGGCGAGCGTTATTCCAGCTGTGACAGGAATGAGCGGCGAGCGTCACACTGGCTGTGACGGGAATGAGCGGCGAGCGTCACTCTGGCTGTGACAGGAATGAACGGTGAGCGTTACACCGACTGTGACGGAAATGAGCAGCGAGCGTCACACTGGCTGTGACGGGAATGAGCGGCGAGCGTCACTCCGGCTGTGACAGGAATGAGCAGCGAGCGTCACACTGGCTGTGACGGGAATGAGCGGTGAGCGTCACTCCGGCTGTGATGGGAATGAGCGGCGAGCGTCACTCCGGCTGTGACGGGAATGAGCGGCGAGCGTCACTCCGGCTGTGACGGGAATGAGCGGCGAGCGTCACTCCGGCTGTGACGGGAATGAGCGGCGATCGTTACTCCGGCTGTGACGGGAATGAGCGGCGAGCGTCACTCCGGCTGTGACGGGAATGAGCGGCGATCGTTACTCTGGCTGTGACGGGAATGAGCGGCTAGCGTTACTCCGGCTGTGACGGGAATGAGCGGCTAGCGTTACTCCGGCTGTGACGGGAATGAGCGGCGATCATTACTCCGGCTGTGACGGGAATGAGCGGCGATCGTTACTCCGGCTGTGACGGGAATGAGGGGTGAGCATTACACCGACTGAGGGCGCGAGCGCCGAGCGTTACTCCAGTTGTGACGGGAATGAACAGGGGTTTGGATCATCTGATTTCATTAAAAACAGATAGAGAGAGAGAGAATTTTTTTTTGAGTTAGCAGCTTTTAATATCCCTGTTTGAAACCATGATTCAATCCTGCATCGAACCCCTTAAGAGCGAGTAGAGTGTTCTTTTCTCTTTAGACTTTAAAATTTATTTACCCTTGCTGTAAATTCATCCCCTCTGTCTAATTAAAGTTGGTTTGTTTTCCCCTCTCGTGCTCCCTTCGAACCTGCCCATGCCACACATCTGGCTATCCGTGATGTCACTTCTACCAACATCTCGCGGGTATGTCCAGCCACAGTTGGCAATCCTAATGCCATGTTTCCAACAATAGAACAGTGGCTTTCGGAGTTTCACTCCGTGTCCAAGAAGTATGGATCAGAAAGAGTCCGCGGTTGAACAAAGCCTGACCATATCCAAGCGTTTGTCCCGCCATTTCCTCTGGAGGTGCTTAAGCTTCGACAGTGCGTGTTCATGTTTTTTCCTTCAGTTTAGCTTATATTTAGAAGCTCGAGGGGTGATTGGATCACAGTGTTTAAAATGTTCAAAGGATTTGACAGGCTAGATAGAAAGAAGCTATTCCCTCCAGCAGAGGAATCCAACACAGGAGGGCATAATCTTAAAATTATAGCTAGGCCATTTAGGGGTGATTTTAGGAAGCACTTTTTCCACACGCACATGTTGTGGAAATCTGGAACTGTCTCTCTTCCTTCCCCCCGCCCACACCAACTAAGAGGCTATGGATGCCGGAGGACTATTTAAATTTTCAAGACGAGGATTGACTTTTTTGTTGTGTTTTTCTTTTGAGGTGAAGATATCTTGGACAAGTCACACTACCAATGAAGAGGCGCCAGTAAAATCTGAGACTCTGCTGACCAAGATCAGGAAAAGACAGTTGGAATTTCTTGGGCACGTAATTAGAAATCATGATTTAGAAAGTCTGATGCTGATGGGAAAGGTCGATGGTAAAAGAGATCGAGGTTGACAAAGAACGATCTTTCTAAAGAGCCTCGCAAACTGGATGAATATATCACCAACGAAGATGATCGAGGCCTCTACAGTGAGATTAATACGGAGGGCCTATGGTTACCAACACCCTCTTAGGGCTTGGTACCTGAAGAGAGAGAGAAGGCTTTTAAGTGATGGCTCAAAGGCATATATTATCTGGAATTAAGGTATGGTCTAACTGGCAAAACAGGCTTGAAGGGCTGATGGCCTCTTCCTTTGTTCCTTCATAACAGTAATCCCTAAAAACCAGCTTCCCAATGATTCCATTTGCACTCCGCATTAAATCAGAGAGGATTAAATCAAAGAATCCTAACTTATGATTACTTGTCCCTTTTTAAAAAAAGTAATTCACGAGTGCAACAGCCAATTGCACACAGCAAGATCCCATGAGCAGCGAGTTAACCAATCTTCCGTAGGGAACTAGTGCTCAAATGTTCAGAATCACAAACTTATACTTTAAATGGTGTGAAAATGATACTGTTGCAATAGCCACGTGAAGTGCAGGAGGATATCAGTTGAATTTGGAACGTCAAAGACATTATTCAATATGGGAAGGGAAACATTGCTTTCACAGTCCCGTTGAAGGTGTAGACACAGGATTTTATGTCTGTAATTTTCTCCGATCCTCTCCTAACTCATGATGGTCCCAAGGAGGCTGGCAGCACCCCCCACCCCCGGTCCCCCGGCACAACACTGGTGACGAATCGTTTGAAGGTCTACATCGATAAATGTTAGACCTGTGTACAGTGTCGGCTTTCCAGTCTCAGGAGTCTGTCACTAACAGATGGCTTCATGGGAGCTCTAAGTGAGATAGTAAAAGAAGAGGGGTCAAGATGGCATCGTGATCAATGAGGAAAATGGCATTGAACTCCGAAATGTAGAACAGTTGTGAAATTACACTTCATGCTCTTCTCTGAACATTTCCCAATGCAGCAATGTTCCTTTGAAGGTCAGGTGAGTAACGTACGTGATCACTGTAATGTAAACAATGGTATTGAGACCCTATTCCCATGAAACAGCTGACCACCAACTTGCCTTCCCAGTCCCCATGTGAGCTAATATTGTTAATGACTCCCTCTTTTCCGGTACTATCCTACTCCCATTCAATTCTGCCACCATTTACCCCTTCCTTAAAAAAACTCTTCCTTTACCCCAATCCATTGCAAACTGCTGCCCCATCTCCAAACTTCCTTTCCTCTCCAAAGCCATTGAATAAATTGTTGCCTCTGAAACCTGTGTCCATCTTTCCCACAAATCCATGTTTCAGCCTCTAAAATCAGCTTTCCCTTCCTGCCACTGAAATGGTTCTGATTCAGATTAAAGTGACATTCTAAGTGAATGACTGTGGTAAATGATCCCTCTTTCTCTTCGATCTCTCTGCAGTCTCACACAGTTGACCACACCATCTTCCTCCATCACCTCTCCCTCGCTGTCTAGTTGGGTAGGACTGCCATTATCTATCCCAGTCACAGCCATAGAATCTCTAGCAATGTCTTCTCTTTCTGCTCCCACACAAATACGTCGAGAGTCCCTTAATGATCTATTACTGGACCCCTCCTATTTCTCATCTACGTGCTGCCCCATGCAACTCATGTACACTATTTATACTCTTCTACCTCACCACCACCTCTCTTGACCTCTCCGCTGCTCCTGATTCGTTACGCTGCTTGTCCTATTATCCAGTCCTGGATGAGCCACAATTTCCTCCAATTAATAAGAAGACCAACCGATTAGTCCCTGTCTCAAATCTGTTCCCATGTCATCGACTCCATTCCTCTCCCTGGGCATTCTCTAAGGAACTGAAGTTGGCAGCCTTGGCGTCCCACATGGCCCTGAGTGGGACTTCTGACCCCATAATTCTCTCCATCGCTAAGGCCACCTACTTCCAACTCCATAGCACTGACCACCACTGCCCTTGTCTCAGCTCTTCTGTAGCGGAAAGCCTCATCCATGTTTTTGTTGCCTGTCAAACATCCTGGACAGCCTCCCAACTTCCACTTTCCATAAACTTAAGCTCGTCCAAAACTCTGCTGCCTGTACTGGGATTCGTATAAGGTCCTATTCGACCATAACACTGGCCGACATTGACTCCCTATCCACCAACACCTTCATTTGAAAATTCTTATCCTTGTGTTCAAGACCCACCACGGTCTCTCCCCTCTCTTTCTCTGTAACCTTCTCCAACCCGGCAACCCTCCGAGACCTCTGTGTTCATCCAAGTCTCGCCTCTCACGCATCCTCCACTGCTTTGACCGCAGCATTGGCTGCTGTGCCTTCAGTCCTCTAGGTCATAAACTCTGGACTTCCTCCCCTGCATCTCTCCACCTCTCTTCATCTTGCCCTTGCCTCCTTTGAGACCCTCCTTAAAGCCCTTTAACCAAGCTTTCAGTCACCCCTCGTAATAACTCCTCCTTTGGCTCAATGTCATGTCTTGTCTGAGTACTCTCTTGTGAAACATCATGCATTGTTTTCCTACATGTCACGGTGTTATATAAATGCACGTGGTAGTTGTTAAATTAGTGACCACATCCTTACTCCCAAAGCCTGTCCACCATCTACAAGGCACAAGTCAGGAGTGTGATGGAATACTCCCCACTTGCCTGGATGAGTGCAGCTCCCACAACATTCCAAAAGCTCAACACCATCCAGGACAAAGCAGCTCACTTGACTGGCACCCCATCCACCACCTTAAACATTCACTCCCTCTACCACCAATGCACAGTAGCAGCAGTGTGTACCATCTACAAGATGCACTGCAGAAACTCACCAAGGCTCCTTGGACAGCACCTTTCAAATCTGTGACCACTACCATCTAGAAGGACAAGGGCAGCAGATACATGGGAACACCACCACCTGGAAGTTCTCCTCCAAGCCATTCACCATCCTGACTTGGAAATATATCGCCGTTCCTTCACTGTCACTGGGTTCAAATCCTGGAACTCCCTCCCTAACAGCACTGTGGGTGTACCTACACCACATGGACTGCAGCGGTTCAAGAAGGCAGCTCACCACCACCTTCTCAAGGGCAATTAGGGATGGGCAATAAATGTTGGCCTAGCGATTATCACATCCTATGAATGAAAAAAAACTGTAGTAAAACATCCCTACTTTTATATTCCATTCCCCTTGCAATAAACAACATCATTCCATTTACCTTCCTAATCACTTGTTGTACCTGAATACTAACTTTTCCTGATTCATGTACCAGGACACCCAGATCCCTCTATACCACAGAGCCTGCAACCTCTCTCCATTTAAATATGTTACTTTTCTATTCTTCCTGGCAATGTGGACAAGTTCACATTTTCCCACATTATAGTCCATCTGCCAGATTTTTGCCCACTCACTTAACCTGTCTATGTCCCTTTGCAGACTCCTTATGTCCTCCTCACAACTTACTCTCCTACCTATCTTTGTGTCATCAGCAAATTTAGCCACTATACCTTCAGTCTCTTCATCCAAGCCATTGATATAAATTGTAAATAGTTGAGGCCTTAGCATTGATCCTTGTGGCACTCCACTCATCACATCTTGCCAATCCGAAGAAGACCCATTTATCCCTACTCTCCGCTTACTGTTAGCGAACCAATCCGTGCTAATACGTTACCCCTGTTACCAGGAGCTCTTATTTTGTGTAGTAACCTTTGATGTGGCACCTTGCCAAATGCCTTCTGGAAATCTAAGTACAGTACATCCACCGGTTCCCCTTTATCCATATTGCTTGTTACTTTCTCAAAGAACTCCAATAAATTAATCAAACATGATTTCCCTTTCACAAAACCATGTTGACTCTGCCTGCTTGCATTAGCTTTTCTATGTGCCCCTCTATAACCTCTTTAGTAATAGATTCCAGCAATTTCCCTATGACAGATGTTAAGCTAACTGCACTATTTTCCAATCTGATGGGACCTTCCTGAACCTGATACAATTCTAACTAGGCCGACTTCTACCAGACTCACCACTACACTCTACTTCTCCCATGTGACTCTCTACATCATAATGTGGGTGGCACTGTTTCCCCAGTCCCATATTAACCCTTACAGTTCTGAACAGCCTAATACTACAATTTCCCTCCCTAAAGGGATGTGATGAACCAGATGGATTTATCCATGAATTCATACATTCCAGGCCTTTCGGAGTATGATCACTTACAAAGGCTTTTTTCCTTTCAGCTAACATAGATCATGCTACACACGTTTACTGATGATCCAATTGTGCAGTACAGAATATTTGTACAAACAGCATGGCTGGCAGGTTTGACGAGCCTGTTTTACCCCTGATGCCCTACAGGAGCTTGTCAGTTCAGTTATGCAGAGTTGACAACACATTGGCTGATGTGCGAGGACAACTTCCCAGCACGATCCAGAGACAATCAGTGCAGCGATGGTACAGAAAGTGTGAACTTTGCGTCCACACTGGCAAGGACATTACAGGAGTCACAGAAGAGAGGTCTGCATGCAAGTAGAGCACAAAGGTAAAGCAAGAAAGTTGCTGTAAAGTCACAGCATAGGACATAGGCTACAAAGGGAATGTAAGCCATGATCTCATTGAATGGCGGAGCAGACTGGATGGGCCAAATGGCCTACTTCTCCTATGTCTTACGGTCTTATAGCAGTAACAGCTTTCATTTATATAGCCCCTTTAGCAGGAGCTGATGACATCTCACCTGACATATTGTAAAGTAGAGTAATAGTGGAGTCTGTATGTGTGTGTGTGTGTGTGTGTGTGTGTGTGTGTGTGTGTGTGACTTAATTGAATTAAAGACAGATGGTCTGAAGGCTTTGATGTATCAGAAGAGAAGCTAGGTTTGAAATGTTAAATAGGTAAACACGGGTGAAGTTTTAGAATGTGAGGTGTAAAGGGAACATTTGCATTTTTAAATAAACCAGAGTAACTTGAATTCAAAAGGGGGTAAAATGCTTCACCTAGCCAGGAGAAGTTAAGAAACAGTGTGCTTATTTTTCCCAAAGATTAGGTAAAATTGGTACTAAGAAAGATTTTTATTATTAGGGTGGTAAAGTTCAAAGACATAGTGAAACAATGGGAATTTATATTCAAAAGGGAAAACATGTATAAAGGAGCGAAGGCTGTGTATAAGGGAAGGCACTTTTAAGATCTAACACAAGTGTGAAAAGCCTCAAGCTGCTGTCTACAGGGAACTGAAGCTGAGAAAAACTAACTTTGAATTCAACTGTCCAGGGTATTGTGTTTCTTTACCTGGGTCTTTTAAAATCTGTGTGTCTTACTGTTGCCTTAATAGAGGTGTAACTGGGAGTCAGATTAATTAGGGGATTTAGAAGTTATTATAGCAATAATTTGTAGACCTATGTATGGGCTTACAATCTTTTCTTCTATTAATAAATGTTTAATTTAGTTTTGTAAGAAACCGCTAAGCCTCGGTGGCCTTTTTATTGAATTCAAAGACAACATCTCAAAATAAATACAAATTGCAAAATAGTGTGGCAGCTGCTTCAAGTTTCCCTCTGGGATTTGAGCAGCTTGGCATTTACCATCTGCCTGCCATAACATCCTTGTTTCCAAATCCCTCCATGGCCTCACCCTTCCCTATCTCTGTAATCTCCTCCAGCCCCACAACCCTCGGAGATCTCTGCACCCTTCTAATTCTGGCCTCTTGAGCATCCCCAAAATTAATTGCCCCACTATTGGCGACCATGCCTTCACATGTCTAGGCCCTCAGTTCTGGAATTCCCTCCCTAAAACCTTTCTTGACTTGATGCCTCCATTAAGGCTTTAAAACTGACCTATGTAACAGGCTTGAGTGACTATCTGTCCTAATATTTATTCATGTGGCTCGGTGTCAAATCATGTCTGATGTTTCCGTGAAACGACTTAGGATATTTTAAATTTTCAATACATTAAATGCGCTATATAAATGCAAGTTGTTGATGATACATTGTTACCAAATTCATAATCAATTTGAGGGAGCTCAAAACTGAAATCTGTCAGCAATGTGAAGAACATGGGAATATAGGAACAAAGACAAAGGAGGACGCCATTTAGCCCCTCCTCGAGCCTGTTACACAGGAACAGGAGGAGGCCATTCATCCCTTCCTTGAGCCTGTTACAGGGGAACAGGAGGAGGCCATTCATCCCTTCCTCGAGCCTGTTAAACAGGAACAGAAGGAGTCCATTCAGCACCCTCAAACCTGTTATGCAGGAACAGGAGGGGGCCATTCAACCTTTCCTTGAGCCCATTATACAGGAACAGGAGGAGGCCATTCAGCCCCTTGAGGCTGTTACACAGGAACAGGAGGTGGCCCATTCAGCCCTTCCTTGAGCCTATTATATAGGAACAAGAGAAGGCCATTCCACCTCTCGAGCCTATAATACAGGAACAGGAGGAGGCCATTCAGCCCCTTGAGGCTGTTGCACAGGAACAGGAGGTGGCCCATTCAGCCCTTCCTTGAGCCTATTATATAGGAACAAGAGAAGGCCATTCCACCTCTCGAGCCATGTAATACAGGAACAGGAGGAGACCCATTCAGCTCTTCCTTCAGCCTGTTATACAGGAACAGGAGGAGGCCATTCAGCCCCTCGAGCCAGTCACACAGGAACAGAAGAAGGCCATTCCACCTCTCGAGCCTGTAATACAGGAACAGGAGGAGGCCATTCAGCCCCTTGAGGCTGTTACACAGGAACAGGAGGTGGGCATTCAGCCCCTTCCGCCATTTAATGAGATTGTGGCTGTTCTATATCCTAACTCTACCTACCTTGCATCCATAACCCTTAATATACTTAAATAAGCCAGGAAAGCAATCAGTAAGGCAGTTTAGATTCCCTTACTTTAATGGTTATCTTCAGATCTTGAACTAATAAAGACGTGTCATGTGGCATGGCAAATAAGCACTTTGCACACAATAATACTCAAGTTTAAAATCTGGGTGACACCATTAACTGTT
Source organism: Carcharodon carcharias (assembly GCF_017639515.1). Lineage (NCBI taxonomy): Eukaryota > Metazoa > Chordata > Chondrichthyes > Lamniformes > Lamnidae > Carcharodon > Carcharodon carcharias. Next base: position 15,051,809 of record NC_054507.1, on the reverse strand, counting down.
ACACAGTAAGACAATGAATTTAAAAAGCACAGCTCAAGAACTCTGTTGATTAAGAGCCCTAAACACAAACTTGGCTGTGGTCTAAATAACATGTGGCTGCTGATCCTGACAACACCAGTAGGTGTCAGTGTTGTATATTCTTTGGAAAAGTGAAAGCTTCACATGAGCTGGAGTTCCAGAATTTCTTAACCCCATATAGCTTGCCAGTGTGCAGACAAGTTTTAATAATTGAATTAAAGAAATTTCAGTGATATTTGGAAGTTAACTTGCGCCACACAAGTGGGCCTGATTTTAACCCATTCAAAACCCATCCACTTGCACAGTATTAAAATCCGGCCCGCTGTGTGCATTAACTGCACTGTCAGCTTTGGGTCATTACCCTCACTCGCAGGTCAGGAGGTCGACGATTCAAGTCTCACTGAAGAGTTTGAGCACATAATCTAGGCTAGCACGTGATTGCAATATGGTGGGAGCTTGGCACTGTCAGAGAACACTGTGTGAGATGTGGGCAATAATTTGGATGGATATTATCAGAGCTGCGAAGTTAGCACTATCGATAATTCTACTGCTCTACCTAGCAGTAGTAATCTGAATTCTGTAATAAATGATTACATATACATGAGGATTATTGTCACAGAGAAGGAAATTGTCCTCAGTTCACCCCATGCACTCTTGCCGTGGAGGCAGTACTCTGGAAGCCAGGATTGTCAACTGTGATTAAATGTATTCCTGGAGGTTTCATCACATGACTTACCTGGTCTGGCTGACATGTAGCTCCGGCCATTAGTCAGACAACACATCCATCCTTGTGACGTATTGCCTTCTTACGCCAATTTAAAAGCAAAAAGGCTTATTACCCAATTGGACGATGCTTGACTGTCAGCGAAACAGATTTTTTATGCCCCCATTTGCAACATTTTTATATCTGGTAAAGAGAAATTTTCAAAGAAAGTGACAAAAAAAACCCAATCTTTTTTAACGTCCCGATGATTTTTCTCCAAGGTTGCACACAGCTGTGTCCGGGAGATTGATCTTCAATTCCTGGAGACTCCAGGCCAATCCTGGAGAGTTGGCAACCCTATCTGGAAGGCCTGTGTAAATTTGGGGCCTAATTATTTTTGATGGGTTTTGCTTGTCCTTCATAGTTATCATTGATAAATTTTAAGCTTGACAGTTAGGCTGACACAGTACATTGTTGGTTTTGCAGTTCCTGTAATGATATCTGGAGTTGTCTGGTTCCTTTTTTACCTGACTGTTGTAGTACACTCTGGGCATTGACAGGGGCCTGGCAGCCAGTAGTTCCTGAATGCCTTGGTTACAGCTTAATTCATGGTGCAATTGGCCATATTATTGGGGAGACAATGGTGCACTGGACTAGTAACCAAGAACCCAGGCTAATTCTCTGGGGACATGGGTTCAAATCCCACCATGGCAGCTTGTGGAATTTAAATTCAACAAATAAATCTGGAATGTACCATGTCATAAGAACCCACCTGGTTCACTAATGTCCTTTAGGGGAGGAAATCTGCCACCCTTACCTAGTCTGGTCTACATGTGACTCCAGACCCACAGCAAAGACTCTTAACTGCCCTCTGAAATGGCCAAGCAAGCCACTCAGTTCAAGGGAAATTAAGGATGGGTAACAAATGCTGGTCTTGCCAGTGATGTCCCACGTCCTGTGAAAGAATAAAGGAAAAATAGGGGGAGACAAATATTGGATTCACATTGTTGCAGGTTGTTTTAAGATATGTAGTGGGGCCTTCTGTGGCAAAGTAACTGAAGGATACGTGTGAACTAGAGTTTATGTGGGTGGCTTCCACGAGCGCCCAAGAAGTGTGGTCATTAAGGGAGCTGTAAGCCTGTGAAGAAAATACTCAGTGTTGCAAATAATTCAAACAGATCCTGTTGTCATAGGAATGAAAACGAAGGCAGCTGGCTCTTTGCACCAGCGATAATCCTTTGATCCTTATTGGCATGAAATTAGTATACAGGAACAGAGCTGGCGATAGATACATTAGAAAAATACACCCCCACAGACACTTCCGAATGCTACAGACAAAACATGACAAGGAGGCCATGCTTTATGCAGAAGATCAGTCTTCAGCAGACCCTGGGTCTGTGCATCTGTGCAAAGCAGAGATTGAAAAGCTTCTGAAATGTGGTGGACCCTCCATCCACCTGCTGTCCCAATCATCCACCAAGATTTTTGTGTGAGTTGTCAGTTTAATACACTGCTTCTTTAGTTAGTTGTATTTCGTTGCCACTGCTTGGTGAATAAAGCTGCATTGTATTTCTCTTGTTACCTGTACTGTGCTGGATTTGCATTAAAGAAGGTCAAGGCCGTGGAATCCAGTTCTGTAGTGTCCGTAGTTTCAGTGCTACAAGTGCCTTTTTGGAACTAAACTGGTATCTGCACTGCATGCACACATTTCAGGTGCATGCTGGGTACCATTTTGATGAGTGTTGTGTTGTGTATTGCACTGAGTAAGACTAGCACATGCTCAACTGCTGGCAGCAATGATTGAGCTAACTTTATTTACACCTCCCCAGCAGAGAGGCAGCAGAGAGCATAAGATAACAAAATTCTCATATTTTGCAATATATTACACTCCCTCCCCACTTAAATAAAAATAACTTATACATTAAAATGTATAATGGCACATGTACATTAGTTCCTAGAATACAATATTACTGAACCAACATCAATAATACCTGAAAATGTCACAGGTTCCTTGGGGAAAAGAAGGCTGAGAGGAGACTTGATAGAGGTATTCAAGATCCTGAGGGGTATGAACAGGGGAAATAGTGAGAAACTGTTCCCACTCAAGAAAGCATCAAGAACTAGAGGGCACAGATTTAAAATAATTGGCAAAAGGAGCAAATGTGATGTGAGGAAAACATTTTTCACCCAGAGGGTGGCTGGAGTCTGGAACAAACTTCCTGAAAGGGTGCTGGAGGCAGGTTCAATCAAGGTATTCAAAAGGGAATTGGACTATTACCCGATAAAAGAGAATGTGCAAGGTTACGGGGATAAGGCAGAGGAGTGGGACTAGGTGGCATGCTCTTTCAGAGAGCTAGTGCAGATTGATGGGCCAAATGGCCTCCTTCTGCACTGTAAAGATTCTGTGATTGATAGGTTGTGTTGCATTTTTGTTTTTGCTACAAAAAAAAACAAACCATATATGACCAATATTGCCAGTGTAAGTTACATGTAAAAAAAATTGTTTTTCCTTAACACTAGCATGTGTTTCACAAAATTATCATCTTTTAATAAGAGATAATGAAAAGAACAACTTATTTCATCTTCGATACTATATACTTTCAATTAACCTATCTGGCTTCTTTCTCTTTCTGTCTGGGTATCTCCTTCCATTTCCATTAGCTTGACTCTGCTCTTAACATCTCTGGCTGTGTCAAACCTGAACTTTGACTACCAACTCCGCTTAATAGTTGGGACTGTGGCATTGATTGATTTTGTCTTTATCAAAGACTCTGACTCACTTTGCTCCACCAGTGGATTCTGTAATAGCAGCAAACTTTCAGTTTCTTTTTGACTTTCACTTTGAGCTGTAGGAGGAATTTGGACTATAGGAGGTTTATCATGCTCTCCCTTTGTTAGATTTCCTCTTCCAAGCAAATCATCTATATGACACTGATGGAGTCTCTTTCCAATCTTCACTATGTATGTGAATGCACCTAGGCTCTTTACAACAACTCCAATCACATACTTCTCCCTGTCACCTCGATGATTTTTCACCATGACTTTCTGACCAGCGGTGAACTTCTAAGTTGTGTGCCTGGTGCATCATGACTCATCTTTACTTTGTCTTGCTTTTCTCTTTCATTGTCATTGAAGTCAGGCTTAAGCAAACTAAACTGTGTCCTAGGAGTGTGTTTAAGCACTCATTCATAAGGTGAGCAACTTGTTGTGGTCTGTAAGATTATTTTGTAATAGAACAGAAAATTGTCTGGCCTGTGTCGAAAAGACACATGGAACTTACTGCCTAGCTTGTCACCCAGCAAATACTCTTGCAAAGACCTCCTCGCAATATGTGCACTTCTCTCTGCAGTACCATTCGATGTTGGGCGATATGGTGGTACTACTGTGTGTTTGACTCCATTATTCAAAAACATTTCAAACTCTTCAGATGTAACCTGTGGGCCAATACCTCTGGCAACCCATAAATTTCAGACCTCAATAGCTTTAGCACATGAAGTATTGGGCACAGGCTCAACATTTATCTATTTGTTATAACTACGTCAAAGAAATCGACATGTACTCATTCTCATGGTTTTCTTGTATTTGACAATAGAACGAAAGGAATCTTGGTTGGATCGTTTCTCATTCTGAGAAGTTTGTGGGCAGCCTGCATTGATATGAATGAGTTAATCACGTGTCACAATTCTGTTTTTGGGGGAGCCAACCGAATTTTTAGCTCAAAGAGCTGGAAAGGCTAACAGACTCGATGGGCTGAATGGCTGGCTCCTGATCCTATGTGCTTATCTTCATTCCTGTGCCTGTGATATTGCTGTGCCACATCTGACTGGACTTCAAAAGCACTTCATTGGCTGTGAAGCCCTTTGGCACCTTCTGAGGCCGTGAAAGATACTATAAATATGTTTTTATATGTATAAAACCAAATTAAAATGGTAACTATTTCCTTAAGAAATAAAGCAATAGCCACTCGCTTTTATAAAGCGCCATTAAGGTCGTAACATGCCCCAACACGGATCACAGAATCTGACACTAAGCCACATAACAACAGGTGACCAAAGGCTTGGTCAAAGAGGTAGGCTTTAAGGAGCATCTTAAAGGAGGAGAGAGACGTCGAGAGGTTTGGGGAGGGAATTTCTGGCAGAAGGGCATGTGTGAAGTGATAAAAATCGCGGCATTATAAAAGGTTAGAATTGGAGGACAAAGTGCTTGGAAGGCTGTTGTAGGGTTGGAGCAGGTTACAGCGTTGAAGTTAAAAGTAGTTGCTTAGCACCAGTATGAACAGGAACAAGCGAACAAAAAAAAGTCTGACTTTGACCTCCCCAGTGACACAACAGTAATGGGCAGGAGCCAGTTCTCTAGCTGTGCAACTGCTTGGTCCTGGGCAACACCGCTGCCCTTGACGTAGCTGTCACAGTTAATTGCAGGGTCACATGGGAGGTTGCAAGTACTTAACCACTAGATAATTGACAGCTAACCCCTTGCTGCAGTAATAACTGTTGTTAGACTGCTTGACCTAGTTCAAAGGCATGAGTGCTTGGTGGGACATGAGAACATAGAGATCAGCCTTGGCAATCTGAATCACTGGGTCGACGCCCTTGGTACCTCCTCTCATGTGAGTGTGCAAAAGATAATGTTTTGATTTGATTTGATTTTGCACATCCCTTTGAAACATGGCCTCCCTGGAGAAACTCGTAACTGTAATTACAAGGAATACATTTTGTTCCAGCTGTTTTTAAACAATTTATATTCCTTTCTAAAAGCAGAATTTACCAGCAAACTAGCAGATGTATTGCTTACAGTGAGTCGCTGTTTTATTATAAGAGAGTGCTTCTTTTTATTGTTTTCAGAGGGCAGTTAAGAGTCAACCACACTGCTGTGGGTCTGGAATCACATGTAGGCCAGACCAGGTAAGGACAGATTTCCTTCCCTAAAGGGCATTAGTGAAATAGATGTGATCAATAATAATTTCAAGGTCACTGTTACTGAGAAGAGTTTTATATTCCAGATTTTTAAAATTGAATATAAGTTCCACCAGCTGCTGTGGGGGAGGGCGAGGGGGATTTGGACCCATATCCCCAAAGCATTAGCCTGGGTCTCTGGCTTACGACTACACTACCATCTCCACCTTACTTACTTGTAACAAGCTGTGATGGGTGAAATGATGCAAGAAGTCTGCGCTTTGTCCAAGACTATTATATATTAATCCCATTGCTTTTTGTAAGGGATAATTTCTTCCACCAGACCTAAAGCATGAGGGGTTACCTTCTTCTCAATCATATGCTTTTGACTTTACAGCTAGTCCTGTGATTATTTAGCAGCTATCTGTGCTTTATACCCATACAGCTTTGTGCTGTTGGAAGGAGATTTCTGGTAGTTCTGTTTATTTAAATTGCTCCAATTTCTCGCCTCCCCACCACCACCCCCCCACCCTTCTCTCTGAATCCTGAATGTTTGTGCAATGTGACTGCCTTTATGCATCTCAGTGCGTTCAGGTGGTTCACTGGCCCTCTTAACTGCAACAGAACGTTGCAGCTTCAAGCTCAACTCCAGAGGCACGAGCATGAAATCTCAGCTGTGGTGCAATACTGTGGGAGTGCAGCACTGGGGTGGGGGGTGGGGGGGGAAGTGGCTGGGGGGTGGGAGAGTGGGGGTGGGGAGAGGAGTTGGGGGGGTGAGTGGGGGAGTTGGGGGGTAGGTTGGGGGGAGTGGTAGGGGGGGCGTCCTGGCCAATGTTTATCCCTCGTGTACCCAACACATAAAAACAGATAGTTTTGTCATTTGTTTCATTACTGTTTGTGGGAGCTTGCTGTGCACAAATGGGCTGCTGCTGTTTTTGACATTACAACAGTGACTTACTCTTCAAAAGCGCTTCATTGGCTGCAAAACACTTTGGGACATCCTGAGGTCCTGAAAGGTGATATATATATGCAAGCCTTATTTTATCCCATTTAATATCTTACACACCTCAATAAAGCCCCCTTGAGGTGTTGGTTTTTGAAAAAGAAAGACTTGCATTTGTATGGCGCCTTTCAAGACCACTAGACATCTCAAAGCATTTTATAGACAATGAAGTACTTTTGAAGTGTAATCACTGTTGTCATGTAGGAAACATAGCAGCCAAATTGCGCACAGCAAGATCCCACAAACAGCACTGAGATAATGACCAGATCATCTGTGATGTTGATTGAGGATTTTGGTCAAGGCACCAGATGCCAAAATCGCACCATGGGACCTTATATGTTCACCTGACAGGACAGATGGGACCTTGGTTTAACATCACAAAAGACAGCACCTCATCACTTTGATTTTTGGGTTCCAGACCTGGAGTGGGGACTTGAACTGTAATCATGTGACGTGGAGGTGAGAGTCAGCCACAGCCGATAGCTCTAACCTATTCAGCCATTTTTCATATTTCAGCACTTGAGCACAAAAGGATCAGTGTCAATTGCTGTCCCCCCTCACCAATTTTAGGGCTCAGATGACCCCATAGCAATGTCATAACCAGAACTGCATGCATTACTTCAGGAACAGCATGACACCGGACAGATGTAGCTTGACACAATAGCAAATAGCTTGACTTGTTCGGAACGCACTAAAAAGGAAACCAATATGTGTCAGGTGTCTTCCTTCAGAAAGTTTGAAGTAATTTATATTGCCTGCTGCCCTGTGCATGACTTTCAGGAAGTGAAGAGTTTATTTAGAGCGAGAGGGAGAGAGCGAGAGAGACACTTATTAAAATGTCACAGAGCTGTGACCTGCATCACAGGATTCTTTTACTAAGTGGAGCTGATTACACGGGTGAACGCAAACCGTAGCACATTCTCACTTCAGCTGAGTATTCACTACCTTACATTCAACTTAAATGTACACCGATTGTATTTACAAATCAAATTACAGCCATTGTTGTGCACTTATTAACTTTCAGTATGTAAACCAATCACATGGCTACTCAGATGGTATCAGTTCAGCGTCTCTACAGTAACAATGGGACACTGAAGATTGCACGATGCTGGGTACCGTAGTTGCTATGGGTCAATTAAATCATTTATATCAATTTCTTTTGGATTGTGTGTCTGTTGAGTGCTCCTGCTGTTATAGAATCATAGAATTCTACAGCATGGAAGGAGGGCATTTGGCCCACCATACCTGTGCTGGCTCTTCAGTAGAGTTATCCAATTAATTCCACTCCCCTGCTCTTTCCCCATAGCCCTGCAACTGTTTTCTTTTCAAATATTTATCCAATTCCCCTTTGGAAGTTACTATTGACTTTGCTTCCATTACCCTTTCTCATAGTAGATTCCAGATCGCAATGCCAGCTGCATAGTGGTGGTGGTATAGTGGTATTTTTGCTAAACTGGTAATTTAGCAACCCAAGGTAATGCTCTGGGGACCTGGGTTTGAATCCCACCACAGCAAGTGGTGCAGTTTAAGTTCAATAAAAAAGAATCTGGAATTAAAAGTCTGATGATGACGGTGAAACCATTGTCGATTGTTGTAAAAACTCACTTGGTTCACTAACATCTTTTAGGGAGGGAAATCTGCCATCCTTACCTGGTCTGGCCTACATGTGATTCCAGACCCACAGCAATGTGGTCAACTCTTAACTGCCCTCTGAATAAGGGCAGTTAAGGATGGGTAATAAATGCTGGCCTAACCAGTGACACCCACATCCCAAGAACAAGCAAAAAAAACTCACCTTTAATTATTTTGCATTCTGGTTAACAACTCTTCTGCCAGTAGAAACAGTTTCTCCCTATTTACTCTATCAAAACCCCTCATGATTTTGAATGCCTCTATTAAATCTCCCCTTAATCTTTTCTGCTCTAAGGAGAACAATCCCAGCTTCTCCAGTCCCTTCACATTAAGTAAAGCCCCTCATCAAACATATAAGATCCTGAAGGGTCTTGACAGGGGGGATGTGGAGAGGATGTTTCCTCTTGTGGGAGAATCTAGAACTAGAGGGGTCACTATTTAAAAATAAGGGGTTGCTCATTTAAGACAGGAGATGTGGAGACATTTTTTCTGAGGGTCGTGAGTCTTTGGAACTCTCATCCTCAAAAGGTAGTGGAAGCAGGGTCTTTGGATATTTTTAAGGCAGAGCTAGATAGATTCTTGATAAGCAAGATGGGATGGAGGTGAAAGATTATTGGGCGGTCGGTGGGAATGTGAAGTTGAGATTACAGTCAGATCCACTATGATCTTAATGAATGGCAGAGCAGTCTCGAGAGGCTGAATGGCCTACACCTGTTTCTAATTTGTATGTTCCCATTCCAGTAAACCTCCCCTGCACTCCCTCCAAAGCCTTGACATCTTTCTTAAAGTGTAGAGCCCAGAATTGGACACAATGGCCGGGGTTTTCCGGTCCTGCCCACTGCAGGGCCAGAAATTCCTGCCCTTTGGCTGGTCCATCAAATTTCCCATCCTGCCCGCGACGGTTCCCTCCGCAGGTGGGACCGGAAAATCCCAGCCAATATTTCAGCTGAGGCCTAACCAATTATTCATAAATCTTTGTCGTGCCTTCCTTGCTTTTGCAAATTAAAGAATAGTAATGGCTTTTAATGGTACTATTGGCCCTGAAATTCATGTGCATGTGTGAGTCTTCTATCTGCTATTTTAAGTGAGGTGGTAACCCATTCATTTTAAATGGACTGATAGTTGTTATATTCATGAACAGAAGTATACCAAACAAATGCATGAGCGATCTGTCTCCTAATATCAAAACACAGTATTTCTGGGATCAAGTGATTTATGGCAATCCATTCTTCTGGAAGTAGGTGTCATAGTCATGGAGGTCTACAGAACAGAAAAAGGCCCTTTGGCCCATCCAGTCAGCACCAGCCTAACTATTCTAGTCCCATTTCCCAGCACTAGGCCCATAGTCTTGTATGCCAAGGCATCGCCAATGCACATCCAAATACTTCTTCAATGTTATGAGGGTTTCTGCCTCTACCACCCTTTCAGACAGTGAGTTCCAGGTTCCCACCACCCTCTGGTTCAAAAAATTCTTCCTCACATCCCCTCTGAAGCTCCTGTCCCTTACCTTAAATCTATGATCCCTGGCTATTGATCCCTCCACCAAGGGGAAAAGTTCCTTCCTGTCTACCCTATCTATGCCCCTCACAATTTTATACATCTCAATCATGTCCCCCATCAATCTCCTCTGCTCCAGGGAAAATAACCCCAGTCTATCCAATCTCTCCTCATAACTAAAACTCTCCAGCCCAGGCAACATCCTGGTAAATCTCCTCTGCACTCTCTCTAGTACAATCACATCCTTCCTATAATGTGGGTTCCAGAACTGCCCGCAATACTCTAACTGTGGCCTAACCAGTGTTTTATACAGTTCCAGGATAACCTCCCTGTTCTTATAGTCTATGCCTCGGCTAATAAAGGCAAGTATCCCATATGCCTTCTTAACCACCTTACCACCTGTCCCGCTTCCTTAAGGGATTGGTGGACATGCACACCAAGGTCCCTCTGATCCTCGGTACTTCCCAGGGTCCTACCATTCATCATGTATTCCTGTGCCTTGTCTGTCCTGCCCAAGTGCATCACCTCATACTGTCCATTCAGTGATTTTGATACTGTCCTTTTAATTCAGATTAAAGAGCTAACAGAGGACTTTAAACTTATGAAGGGGTTTGATAGTGTAGGCAAAGAGATGCTTCCACTAGTGGGGGAGACCAAAAGTAGAGATCATCAATATAAGATAGTGACTAATAAATCCACTAGGGATTCAGGAAAAATTTCTTTACCCAGAGAGTGGTTAGAATCTGGACTCACTACCACAGGAAGGTGTGAGACAAAAAGAGCATGAAGCGTTTAAGAAGAAGTTGAATAAATACATGCGGGGGAAGGGAATGGGAGGATATGTTAATGGAGTGAGATGAAGAGGTGGGTGGGGCGTTCATGTGGAGCATAAAGACTGGAATGGACCTGTTGGGCCGAATGGCCTGTTTCTGTGTTGTAAATACAACGTAAAAGATTCTGAGAACCCAGCAGACATGAAGCAACTCTCTCAATTTCTGCTGATAAATTCGGGTGACAGATTTGTCGGCCCATTTCGCTTCATTCTAATATCGATTCGAACCCTACAATACTGCCCGCCATTCCTCAATCTTCCACTGCGAGCAAATTCCTTGCCTTTTCGCCATCAGAAGTAAGGACTCAAGAAGGTTCTGGAACTCATAACCCGAGGCCCATTCAATAAGGCTATGAAAGAAGCCACATCACCAGTACTAATAACGAGAAATACACAGTCACAGCAGTAAGCGTAAAAAATATTCATGTTCACTTCTGCAGCAGAACTGAAAGATTTACCTTACAGTATCAATGATTTGAGTTGTGATAGGTAATGTTGACTTTGGTTAGTTTAGTCCAAAAGTAATGTTGATGATCCCTTGCTATTGTCATGTCTGTTGCTGGCAATAATATTTCTAATTGTAATAGAGTCTTGCCTCTCATGGGGGTTACATTCCCTCGAATTTCCGCAAAATCACAATTGGCGAACTTGGAGTGAATTGGATAGGTTCCAGCCATCCCAAAATTTGGATGTTAATTGTTTTTTTTCTCTCTCGCTGACAGACTTTCCTGTACTGAAGGCACCAGCTGATCCTTTTGCCGTTACACATGGTTGTCTCTCCGATCCAGATCCCACCACCACCACCCACCCCACCACACCCCATTCCTCCTTATTTATTTCCTGGTTTGTTTTTTCATGACAGAAAACCGAAAGCAAAAAGTATGGTTTGAAACCCAAGCCGATTCCTTTTATTAACATTATTGTCCAGCGTACTTAAAACAATAAAAAGAATTAACTTTGTAGCAGTGGAAAATCAAAAAGCTACTGGCATCAAGAACCACGTAACCTGTTCAAAATTCATGTGTTTGTAATAGGATGAGTAATGGTTACAAACCTGAAAATTCATATCATTCTACCCTCGTTTCGCACTTCAGATTAAAGTACCTATTCACCTTAAGGAAGTCATTTATGAGCACTGTTACTCTGTATATAATTTCAGGTATACATTAACACAAAAGCAAAATACTGCACATGCTGGAAATCTGAAATAAAAACAGAAAATGCTGAAAACACTCAGCAGGTCAGGCAGCATCTTCTGATTTGTCTCCCTTTTTCCTCAAGCAAGGATTCACTTCCACTGTGTAGACAGGGCCTGCAATTTTGTCCATCCCATTTCCCACACTTCTGCCTCCCTCCCAGAACAATGATAGGGTTCCTCTTGTCCTCACCTTCTACTCCACCAGCTCCAACATTCAACGGATCATCCTCCGTCACTTCCAGCGCGCTGCCACCGTCAAACACACCTTCGCCTCCCCTCTCCTTTCAGCATTCTGAAGGGGCTGTCCTCTTGGCAACACCCTGGTCCACCTTTCAATCACCCGCAACTTCCCACTGCATCATTTCATCCAAGCGCAGGAGATGTAATGCCTGCCCTTTTACCTCCTCCCTTCTTACTGTCCAGGCCCCAGACACTCCTTCCAGGTGAAACAGCAGTTAACTTCTACCACTGCCAATTTAGTATACTGTATTCACTGTTGACCACTAGACTTGATTATTCCAGTGCACCCCTAGCTGGTCTCCCACGTCTCCTCCGTAAACTTGAGGTCATCCAATACTCTGCTGTCTATGTCTTAACTCGCACTGAGTCCCGTTCCCCTATCGCCCCTGTGCTCGCTGACTTGGCTCCCAGTCAAGCAACATCTTGATTTTAAAATTCTCATCCTTGTTTTCAAATCCCTCCATGTCCTCACCCCTCCCTATCTCCTCCAGCCCCACAAACCTCTAAGATATCTCCGCTTCTCTGTCTGGCCTCTTGTGCCTCCCCAATCATAATTGCTCCACCATTGGAAGCCGTGCCTTCAGCTGCCTGGGCCTCAAGCTCTGGAGTACCCTCTGTTCACCTCTCTATCTTGCTTTCCTCCTTTAAGACACTCCTTAGAACCTACCTTTTTGACCAAGAGTTTGGTCACCTGAGCTAATATCTCCTTATGTGGCTCAGTGTCATACTTTGATTATAATGCTCCTGTTAAGCATCTTGGGATGTTTGATAATGTTATAGGTGCTATATAAATATCAGTTGTTGTTGTTGACAATACAGTCTTCTCCACATTGAGGAGACCAAATGCATATTGGGTGATCGCTTTATGGAACACCTCTATTCAGTGCACAAGCACAACCCCAAGCTTCTAGTTGCCTGCAATTTTAATTTTAACTTTTAATTTCAACTCTGCACCCCACCACCCCCCCCCACCCCCACTCTGACCTTTCTGCTCTTGGCCGTCTACACTGTTGCAATGAAGGCTGCATTTCCTGCCAATGGCACACACACGCAATTATGCTGTTTTACTCCGTGATATCATTGCGAACGACAGAGAAGGCAGCGGCCAGTAACAGAGATGTTTATCAAACAGTTAATAAAGATGGTGATTAAAAAAAGCCTCACCTTCTCTGAGTCAGTGGGGCAGACGGGAGGAATGGAGCCTGGAATTGGGATGGGGAGGGAGATGAGGCTCCTGATCCACCAGGTGACATCCACAATTCCAGATTACCACCTCCATATCCCAGAATCATCCCAGATTTGCACTAAGTGTGATATTGAGGGAGAAACAACGCTTTACTCACCGGCTGCAATGGCGGCTTTTCACACCATATCCTCCCACTCCCGCCACATTATTTATGCATTCCCGGGATACACGCTGTTTCCATGGTGGGTGGGCTCTGATTTCCCTGTCACACCGTCACCTCGCCGCTTCATCAACCCAGGCACCACATTTAAAGATGCAGCCGTGCTCAGATCTTCCAGCCCAGGACTGCAGCCAAGAAGACATGGCCCCGAAAGGCAAGAATACTGCAGCCCTCAAGCGCCTTTTGGACAGCATGGAGGCTGCTGTGATGTCCTCTACCCCCCACTCTGGCTGCAGGAGGGGCAGCTACATTACCACTCCGGCTTGGTAGGCGATGGCAGAGGTGGTCAGTGCCAATGCTGCACAGAAGAGGTTGGCCATCCAGTGCAGATAGAGGGTGAATGATCTCATCCGTGCAGCCAGGGTAAGGTAACCATTTCATCACTGTAAACTCACACACTCACAAGCCCATCACACACTCACTGGCATCTCACTCACTGCCAGCTCAAGGGACATCACCACTCACTCTCTCACACAGCCTCACATCTCCATCTGGCCTCATCTCCTCTGGAGACTGCCTCCTCAAACCTCACCATCCTGAGGCCACTTGTACAGATCAACATGTGCCCCCCACACACACCCTGGGATACCCTCCTTCCCCAGTACAGCCCTCACCCTGCAGCCTCTTCCCCTGCCTGAGGCCACTTCTCCCCCTTCCCCAAGCAAGCCCCAGCCCTGCAGCTGTTGAAAAGCCACCCCCGCCTTACAGCTGGTCTGGTGGGTAGAGATCTGCCCGTGAGCCCCCCTCAAAGTGATGTGGTGCTGCCTGTGAAGCCTGGTGCTGATGACTGTGAGTGCTGCCTGAAGCAAGGTAGGCAAACAAACCGCCAAGTCCCGAGTGAAGTGCAGCTCGCCAAGTGCCCATCTTATATATGCTGTTGTGAAACACGTCGGTGTGTTTTCCCGCCAACGTGGACAGACAATCCAGTGGGGGAGGGGGAAATGATTCCAGCGGGCTTGCCTAATAATGATATGCAGATGTATTACAATGAGGTTCCTGTCGTCTGATGGCGGGAAATGTGACCCACCATCGATGGGCTGAGCGGACAACTGCAAACTGGTTTCACGCCGTTGTGAAACCGATCGTGCCATATTGTCCGCTCACGCCACCGAACACGCCTGACACCGGTGGGCACAGAAAATCCCAGCCTACGTTTGCAGTTCCGGGGCTTCTTTCAATTGGATCTTATTCGGGTCCTGAAGCCATTCACCCAATTTCTGAGCCCCGCGGTGGGAGGGCAATTGGAATCCCCGGAAACTGTGAGGAGGCCGCGGTCCGACTGCCCCCCTACCTGCCGCGGGGCTCAGAAACTGGGTGAACGGCTTCAGGATCCGAATAAGATCCAACTGGCACTGTGTCTCCTGCAAATGATGTCAATGATTTTCTGCACATAAGAGGACAAGTCTGTATGCGCAAGCAGGTATTGGTGGCCATCTTGTGTTGGCAGGAGACACAGTGTCTCATGAAATCTCAAAGGAAAGCTTGAAGAACAATACCTCATCTTTCACCTGGATACTTTACAGCTTTCCAGACTCAACAATTTCAGATCATAATCACTGCTCCCATTTTGTCACTATTGATAATGATTCTGTTGTTGCCATTCACACCTCCTCTAGACACATCTTTTGTTTCTTTCTTGTCCCATTACCACTCCCTTTTTGTTTTGCACCGTCATCTCTTGATCATCTAATCTCTACTATCTACCATCCAACCACAGGCTTTCCCTCTTGTCCCTCCCCTCCTTCCCCACTTTTCCTGCCTCTGTACTTTCTTAAAACCTGTTGCATCTCTAACTTTTTCTCTCTCCACAAGTGCAGCCTGACCTGCTGAGTACTCCCAGCATTTTTTGTTTTCATTCCAGCTATACATTATTGTCTATATACTCACTCCAAGATACCTGTGTATTCTCTGTCTAATCACACCTGCATCTGAATTCCTGATGCATTCACCCCTCTCATTGAGCTTTTCTAAAAGAATCAACATCCTAGGGGTTACCATTGGCCAGAAGCTGAACTGGACTAGCCATATAAATACTGTGGCTACAAGAGCAGGTCAGAGGCTAGGATTCCTGCGAT